>NW_017537267.1:162118-165111 GCF_001853355.1 Bactrocera latifrons | reverse complement strand
AAGAAAACAGATTTTTGCTTTTACATTAAAATTTATCTTTAAAAAACTATAAGTACAATAAAGTTTAAGTACTTTCTTTTAATTTTGTGAAACTTTTTTTTTCGATTTATCAATAAAATTCAACTTTTATGAATTTGTACACCATAACGTTTATGTGGCTTAATTGTGTGAGCACAAGTGTATATTGGTACTAGTACTGCTATTAGTAGATGRAGGGCATTTTAAAGATATATACATATTTTATGCAATCGTTATAAACAATGCAATTTTGTTAAGATGTATTACTTTTTCTAACCAACTATTTAAATGCTTTTCGCATTATATTGATTAAATTTTTCGGATACACTGTTACTTTTTCTTTTATGTTTTGTTGCATATACCTCATACACATATCATTTTCAACCCTTAAAATATCTTTTGTGCCATCGAAAATGATGTACGACAACGCTGAGATAATAAATTTCAATTGATCTTGTTAAATCAAACAGAAACAAGAGAAAATTGCTTAAATACACAGGGACTACGGCAAACTTAATGGCGCTGAGGGAGTAAAATGCGGACGTGGAAGAGAGAAACAGTGAAAAGGGCTAATCTAAATGCAGCCCACAGCTTTTAAAATACAACAACAGCATTTTAGAGAATATGCCGAATGCAAAATAAGGGAAGAAGACCGAAAATTTACTCGTTAAACGGAAACACAGCACAGAGCATATATATACACACACACACACACACACACTCACCTGCCACACATAGCGGTTGTGAGCGTACACAAATAACAAGGCAACCATTGCGGGACTAAAGCAAATGACGCAGCAAAGGGACCCAAACAATATTTACCAACTTGATTGATTGATTGATGGGCGGAGACAACAATCATGCAGTGTTGCTTGGGTCGTCTCCAAAGGCATTTTCAATGTAGCACAAATTATACTGCGCTCATTTACCATATATACATACATACWCACAGACCCACGTTTGTGCACATACTCGTAAGTGTGTGCGTGTGAGCTTTAATATTTAGAATATTTATATGTTTGCGAGTGCGGAGCGTAGACACTAAATAGCACTTCTAGTGAGATGCTATTGTTGTTGTTGTTGGCGTTGATGGCAAAATGCTTGCGGTGCTGTTTTGGTGGTGTTTCTGTTGACAACACTCGGTTGAATTGCCGACAATTGCTATGGGTTGGCGTTACGCATGGTTGCTTAGGTCTCTACAAGTGAATGCCTATATGCCAACGGCACGGCGTAGCGTTTTTGCTGTGCAATAACTTTCGTTTTAATTTTCCAATACGCTTATTTGACTGATTGCTTTGAAGCTTTTGTCACTTGACAATTTAACTACCAAAGAGTTTTTCTGCAATAGTTTCTCCAATATTTTGCATTTACCTTCACTTGTGTATACAGATGCAGCAATGTTTGTCTGTACTGAAAGTGAGAGTGGATACAGTTGCAATTTAACTGGTAAATTTGTTTTGGTTTCCACTTTTTTCGTTTAGTTTAGTTTTCGCTAATATAAGAAGTTTTTATAGCAAATTATCTTGGAAAAAACGTGCATATTTCACAAAAATGTGAAGAGTGAAAGTTAATTTAAACATAATAATGATACTGGAAATTAAGGGACAATTACATCTTCTTTGAGTAAACTCCTTCTACGCTTGAAGAACCTTGAGCGATCCTTCTAAACGATTTTGGTAGAAGGAAAATACACTAATATGACCAAAAAATAGTAAGATTTTGTTCATAATTGATATTATTCCTCAAAATCAATTACAACGCACTAGTGTTTCCGATCCTCGAAACAACTATTAAAATCAATTTCCGGAATAGACTTCAATGCGCATAGTGGCTCAATTTTAATATCTACAATTGACTCAAAACGGTTTCCCCGAAGCAATCTTTTACGTTTGCTGAATAGCCTGAAGTCACACGGAGCTAAATCAAGCAAATACGGTGGTCGCGGCAAGATGTTGGAATGAAAAATTGGCGAAAAACTCACGAAGAATCAATACAGTATTAGGCGGTGCATTATTGCGAAACCTAGAGTTGTCGGCTCATAGTTTCAACCTCTTTTTGCGAAAAATCACACAAACGAGGCATAACACTCAAATAATATTCCATGTTGACAGTTTGACCACCTCGATAATCGAAGAAAACTGTCAACATAGCCCAGATGGTTGACCTGCTCAGGCGGGGATTTTCGGCTTCGACTAATCTTTGCCACTCTATTCAGTCGATTGATCATCGTAAGCATAGATCTACGACAAAATGTGTGAACAGTTGAGAACGTAGCCAAAATGCAGAAATAAGCCATCTTTGTTTGTTTTCATTTGAACAATGTTGCCATTGCTCAACACGCAAATACAGTTTTGTACACATTTATGTTTTCAGTGACAGTTTTTTATAATATAAAATACCGCAACTGAAAACTAACTATTAAAAATAGTTTATATATTTATAAATAATAGCATTCGACTCTGATTTTGAGTTATTTTAAGAAAATTTCAAARATATTGAACAGAATGAATTATAAAAGTTGATAATTACTACAGTATATAGATATTGGCAATCCTGCGTTGTGCGAGAGCAATCAGCTGACACGTTTCTACGGCAAAAATCCAAATGCCGTGAATTCTCACGTCATCCTACGTCAAAAAGAGAATGGAGTGGCGTTTTTCACTGAAAGCATTGTTTTACAGACGTTAAGGGGTTTCATGGGTTTTTTCAAATCGATTTTTCTATTATCTTATTAAATTCTAAATTTAGATTGCGAACTTGTGCGCTCGAGTCTAGCTAGGCTCTGTTTTTCTCGAAACTGTGAGTTTTGAGGTCGATTTGCCAGATTTCTCAAGAACTACTAAACCGATCTTCATGAATATTGACGTGTTGGTCATTTGATATTGTTGGCCGTTCTGGACGTAGTTTATCCTTAACACGTTCTCGATTATCTTTGAATAACTTGTGTTATGATAATATGTTTGATCTTTTTTATT
>NW_017537267.1:134054-162068 GCF_001853355.1 Bactrocera latifrons | reverse complement strand
TTTTTTTGGGAATACGCCGCAATCCTCAGCTCCCCTTCTAAATCAAACATGTTGCAAAGCAGTCGTGAGAAACCGTCACCAGTTGCACGAAACAACCAGGTAGATGGGACGCATAACATACTTGACAGATGTTCTTCTGCTATCTTCAAGCAACCGAGTTTTATTTTGGATAATTTAGATAAGTTGTACTACAACTAATGAAAATACGAATTTCTTTCTTTTCTTGTATTTTGAAAACATAACATATAAAATCAATTGTAGTAATTTATAGAAACCCAAAATACAGCAACTGTTTAAAGTAGGTATATCCTTCACTAAGAAAAAATCATATCATTTTTGCGCTTACGTCAGAAGACATGTCAGGGCAGAGTTGACCGTTCGTTTGAGCATCTATTATAGTATAGTTTGTTCAATATGTTGAAGAGTAGCGCTTGGCGAATCGAAAACAGTTAATATAATCAAAGCACTTATTCGACCCCTGTATTAGTATTGCGAGTATTCTACCTTATCCATAAGATTTAGTGTTTAATAGTCACGTACATTTAGAAGACTGCCCAAATGTAAAGAGATGTGAAAACGTTTATAACTGCCTCAAAATCAACTAAGCGTATATAAGTTGTGGTAAATATTACAGTATAAACATTCTAATGAAAAAAGAATATATCATAAACGATGCAAAATCGTATACCATGTAGGCTGACATGACCTACCTTATGAGAGCGCAATGTAAATAAACACTCCCCACCCCTTCCGCCGTCGGAACGTACATATTCACGAAAAATGGATTTTTTTTCGTAGAAACAAGTTGTGCTTCATTTAGTCACCAGCATGTCGTGGTAATTGTTGTTCTCTCTTCTGCTAGAGCAATATTGCCATTGCGCAATTTGTAAAATCGTTTCTTTCGGTTTTAATATTCTGAACTCTAAAATAGCTCAATACTTTCAAACGTAAGTAATTTCTGAAAGTTGTCGTTTTGTGTTGCCTGTCAGTCAAAAGTCATGACGAAAAGAAATAATAAACTAAGATTACATTTTTTAGTCAAAAATGTTCGACACATACAAGACTCTAAATTGCTAGACCCTGTAGTATATAAATATTTGAATATTGTACCGTGGGTACATATAAATGGATGATTTTCGCAAATTCAAGAAAAAATTATGTATATTGATATAATCACACACATACAAATATGTCGGAAGTTGTACATACTTGTTACTTTTGCAGAAATGAACAATATTTCCTACAAGACAACGCTAATAACAAACTCAAAGAACGGTTAGGAGGAGAGTAGGACGACAGAGTAACTAGAAGCGGTGTGCAAGCCTTTCGTCAAGGATATCAAATAACGCGAAGTCAGAGCGCAAAAGAGAGGAGACGTGCACCAACCAACACGTCATATACGACGATAACAATGACAACTCAAATAAACTTATGTATCTAGAAGAAAGCGCTGATACACATGCGAAACACAACAAGCAGCAGCGAGTATGTTAAGTTAGTAGTCAGGAAAATACCCCAAAACTGAGGTGGTGTACATTTATGTTCTTAAAAACATACATTTATGTATATGTATATGCTCAATGCAAATACCGCACATATGTAGGTATATGAATATGTATGTAATTGACCTAACAAGACAACAAGGTTGGCAGTTAAGAGCTGGAAGCAACTCGCTGTTATCTTGGCAATCATTTGTAACAAGCGCGTGGTTTAAACGAGCGAACACGCAGTGCTTTTAATAGTAGTTAGCATTCTGCATATATTATACAAAAGCTTAAAGGGCTGGCATGTCTTAAAGTGTTGTGACGTTGCATATTTGTGGGCGCAACAGCGCTTTTAAGAGAACTCGAAATTCGTACGTAAATAAACAAAGGATCGCATACTAAAATAAACGCGTATAACGAAGGCGTGTAATCCGCATACATCGGAACAGCGTCCCCACATACAAACATACATATGCGAGTAAGCGTAAATATTTAACCATTGCCTTGCGCCAATAGCCGCGCCGCGAAAGATGCGAACTATATATGATAATGGAAGTGGCAAAAATGTGTAAACAAAAACTAAACAAGCTATATGCTTTCTGTGACATTGAGCTACGTGGGAATATTTATGTACACACACAGACACACACACATTGTGTAGGCACTTCGCAGCAATCCACTCGGCAAGCACAAAAGCTTTGATTATTTTGAAAATCTAGTCAATAGCCATGACACTCAACAACTATCTGCAGTTGACAGCGAGCATTCATCCACCTTCGTCCGTCCATTATCACGTAGCGCAACACACTTTTAGCTATAACTCACGCTGTGCCGCACACATATGCGTACGCCTTCAAAGTCGCTATTGAATTTTACGTTGACATTTTCAAGTGAAATTGTTCCACCAAAACGAAACAGCGCGTGGCATAAATGAAAGGATGGTGCGGTGTGAAAACGCTTTGCGGCTTTCAGTCCAAAAGCTTTGGCATCTACAACGTGTATCCGTATCTTTTTCCATCAACAAACTCGTTAGATAGATTTTAAAGTATGCCTCTTCATTTACGAGCACAAACACGTAACACGGTGAATACACGCACATACACATATGTATACATGTGTAGCAACAAGCACACTTAAAATTTACTAATAAACCAAACAACCTTTTCAAGCGCCCACGAGGCAATAACAAGCTGAATTTTATGAACACAAATACCTTTGTGTATGTGAGTGCTTGCGCATGTACACCCTGCAGGAACAACGCCAATGTAACAAGAAAGACAAAGAGCTAACATGGACTGACGTATGGAACGACTTGGCGCATTTTACGTCAAGATCTAACATAGAAAGCATACAAAATACAGCATGTACAAAAACTGAACAAGCAACATCGCTTCACTCAATGGGCTGTTATAAAGTTCCAAGAAGATATGATGTTTTGGAACCAAATTTTGTTCAGCGAAGATGCCAATTCTGGTCCAATGGGTTTTTAAATACACAAAGCTGGTGCTTGGGACATAGAGCAGCGTAAAATGGCAGCTCATTTCAGCCCGAAAAAGCAAAGATTTGGTGTGGTTTGAAGGCCGATATTCCTTCAAGAATGTGCTGGTGAGAATGTAACGTCAATGACGAACGTTATCGCGCCATGAAATTGAAGCTCGTGGTCTCGGCGCCACTTCCCACACATCTCATCAATCAATGGATTTATTGAGAGAACAGTTCGGTTAGCAGACAATTTATTGTTTTGGGCCGGCCTATTGGTCATCAAGATCATGTGATTTCACACCGTTGGATCCTGTGGGGATATATAAAGTCTAAAATCTATGCGGACTATCCGGCTTCGATTCAAGCCTTGAACAAAACTCCACGAGTGTCATTCCCCAGTTACCAGTCGAATTACTCGAACGAGTATCGAAAACTGGACTAATCTGATGAACCATCTGAGACAATGCCGTGGGCAACATTTGAAAGAGATAATCTTCAAAAAATAAATGGCAAAGAATGTTCTTTCGAATGATAATAAACGTTTCCCATTAAATTTGAAGTTTCTGTATTTTTTCTTTAAAAAAAATTGTAGGGAATTGACGGATATTTTCACTAGAAAGTCAACTGTCCACTCTTGTTTTTAGCCATGAAACATGTGTGTCAAGTTATAGCTTGCAAGGACGGATGGACAGACAGACAGTCACTCGTATTTGAAATCGTCTCGTCACTCTGATTATTTATATATATGCATATAACCCTATATCTAACTGACTTAGTTTTAGATGATACCTGCAACCGTTAGGTGAACATAACTATTATTCTCAGTAGCAACTTACTGCAATAGTGTAATAGATAGAAAATAAATTCCTAAAGGGTTATTTTGAAACTATCACCTTTGCCTTCCGATTGTATAAGCATAAATTTGCAAAATGCTAATGGATGCCTCTAACTTAATAAGTGTAAATACACCGAGTATTTGCGTAGGTTTATAACCATATACATTGTAATCCGAAAACCCTATAATCCTATCAAATAGCCAACAATTTAGGTATTCCCAATTATCTCCATGAAAATATTTGCTATGCGTGTCTGTTGTTTATTGTATATAGATACGTAGGAAGTGTTTACCATTAAGGATTACAATCTGCTTAATAACTTCTAATTTAACACACTTATAAATATATTTTAACAAAATCCGAATGTTCGTTACGAAAATTTTTACGTACCTCGGGTAAAATCAAATTGTAGCCAACATTTGCTCATGTGTAAGAAAAGTGAAATGCTTAAATATTGTACATAACAAGGATGGGAGAATCAGTCTTGTACTTACATATGAAAATGTATGGGAGGACCTTTGGTGCTTTCAGCGAATTTCGGTTATAATTCTAATAGACTATTGGTGCGATACTCTGAATAGAGGTTTCAGTTTCGAAACGTAAAAAAGTCACAGCTAGTTAAATCTCCCGAGTATTAAGCGAGATTCTGTTTAGTGAAATTTGTGAACGACAAACTAAATGTATTACTGGACTTCATGCACAAATTATCAAATGAATTGTAAAGAGTAGATTCCTTAGCAATTCTGGACGAGTTTACTGTTTTCTTAATCTAATAACTAGTATCGGTCTTGAACACCAGTTATTAACTTTTGCTCTCATTAACGACTGAAGAAAACGACAAATTTTACATTTTTCCTTTATATAATATATAGACAAGAAAACTAAAACAAATATTTTAGTTATTGTATCCCCTTGTCGTCCGAAGGTACTTTAAAGTACCATCAAACGTTTTGCTCTGATAAACGGAATGGAAAAATTTTTTATAGCTTGCGGACTAACAGCACTTACAATACAACCTAATATTATATATCACTCCACTTTTTGGCACATGCGTTATATTTTCAATTCAATGAGTTAACAGTTACCTCATAAAACCAGGCATGGCACTGAGCAAAATACAGTCAAGAGAAGGGAACGAAAAGGCCAGTAAATATATGTTCAATGTCCAATTGCCGTTAGAGATTAAAACTCATTCATGGGCGGTGTGGACCATGCAGACCAGCTGTGCAATAACACACGGGATAGACAGGCGATCTAAAAAATGGTGGCATAGATTGCTTTGGGGGCTATTGGAAGTAACGTTCATTAACTTTTATGTGGCATGCTATCAAAAACATGAAAAAATTACTCTGATGGAATATATACGGTCCTTTGCTCAAGGCCTAATGGGCCTCATGACGTAAAAGAATATTGGTGTCAATAAACAAAGCTTGAGTCAAACGTAAACACAGTCAAACTTGTACTGAAGTAAACTGAAACTGAAACTGAGTACATTGGGCGATATTTGTTGAAAGCCGAGGTAGATGAAAAATGTGCTGCATAAAAAAGACTCAGTCTAAACAAGAAAGTCTGCAAGAAAAGATAACTATTTCGCCGAATATCATTGGCATTAATAATTGAAAATTTATAAGACCCTCAAATCCGAAGGTACTTTTAAGTACCATATCCTGTTTGTAACCTGCGGTATCCTTGAAATTTATAATTTTATCTTTTTTTTTTTTTTTAATATACGCATAAGAATAAKAATATTGAAAAATAAACTAGAAATACTATTTTTTCTGAGCTTGGACAACTAAGGGTTAATCATAGTTGTTGATAATTCATAAATCATGCAAAACTTTTCCAATCTAAGTAGCTTCATATGGCACTTGATTACAGTTATAGCTTCTACGACTCATATAAAAATTGTAAATTAAGCTTCTAAAATGACTTGTTATTCTAAAGTATTTCTTTCCAAAGCAAAGGAAAGAAGCAACTCTGAACTTTTTTTATTAGAAATAAATTAATTCAGTCAACTAAATATATGTATAAAAGATACATATGTACATTAGCATTAATTCCATGACTGAGTTAACTTGAACTAAGAAATATGAACTCAATGTTTGTAGTAAGTCAAAAATYAAAAGCAATCAAACTAACTTCATCAAAACTTTGCATATAACATACATAAATAACAACCAAATTTTCATAAATACAAAAATATTAAATAAATAAAAGTATACTAAAAATGATATTCAAAAAATGGAAAACTCATTCCACGTATTTGTTTAAAGTTGAACTGCAATAACATAGGTCATAATAAATATGTATAAATGTATGCATGTATATGTGTAAACTGCTTGCATAGTGCCAATTCAATTACCGTACAATTTCCTAAGTAAATATTAATTCCAAAAACTAGCTATTCATTCGAAAATAATGCATACATCCATAACCATACTACCAAATGCAAATGAATAGGCTTTGGCAAATACGATGACCATAAAAACAATGTAAAAAGAAACTATGATGAAAATGAAAAGTGCGAAGTTCATTTGTGACTGTCATATGTAAAACGATCACTGTGCATAAATCAGAGGAAAAAAATAATATTATATGTAAATTGTATTATCTAACAACTCTAGCAAATAATATTTAAAAATATGCAAATATTTCAGTGAACAGTTAGGTCAACACTGCACAGTCAGAATTTAGAAAGGACTTTGCAGAATTTACTACGAACATTTCTATTTGCATTCCAACAAATACTACTGTGATCAAAAATTAGCAAGACTTTTTAATTTAAATTTCGTGCGAAAACCCATTCGTCGAAATATTTTTTTCCAGGTTGGAATGACTGTCAGTGATATCTTTGCCAAATGTTACATCAAAATAAGCATTCGTCGATTTTTACGATGATTGAAATTATTTAACAAAGAAATTCCATTGAATTTTGTGAATGGAATCAAATTTCTGATGCCGAAACGTCCAGAATGTTTGAAAAGGAATTCTGTGATAATTGTTTGCCGTGAGCAAAAGTTTTTGATTGGTCCAAGTTAATCAAAGAGGTTCGAGAACGCCTTGACGACGAAGCACTTACAGGATGACGTCCAGCATCAATTGACGTCCATATGTCAATAAATAAAGGAATTGGTTCTTGAGAATTGACGACTAATAGATTTCTAACTGACATCGTTGGATTATTGGAAAGATGAGTGAAAACCATTTTGAAAGATCAATTGGGCCTAAGAAAAGTGAAAGCTTGATTGCTTCCTAACATCTATGAAATAATGCTTTCCGACAACCAGGAAGTCATTAAGCGTGTAATTACTGGCGTTGAGTCTTGGATTTAAGCTTACGACCGGCAAACAGACGATCAATCAGCCAATATCGTGGCAAAGGACATCCAAAGCCGAAAAAACCAAGAGGTATAGGCTATGTTGACAGTTTTCTTCGATTGTCGAGAAATGGGTTACTCCGAATTCCTGTTGACCGGCCAAACTGTCAAAAAAGAATATTATTTGAGATCTATGCGTCATGTTTCGAAGATATTCGTAGCAAGAGACCGGAGTTATGGGACGACAACCCTTGTTTTTTGCAACACTATTATGCAGCATAGTCCAATGCAGTATTGATTCTTCGTGAGTTTAATCGAGATTTCATTATCCGTCATTTACATATTTTTTTATTTTGCTGTAAAGTTAATTAGATTAGATCAATTTGTGTACTTTGAGTATTGAATTGTATTTTCATTTATTTTAATTGCATTGAAAAGTWATAGTCCGATCACGACAATTTTTCCACAAGGGATACCTCAGCTCAAATACCGTATTTGTGTAAAGTTTTATTCYGCTATCATCATTGGTTCCTAATGTATATATTATACAGAGAAGGCATCAGATGGAATTCAAAATAGCGTTATATTGGAAGAAGGCGCGGTTGTGAACCGATTTCACCCATATTTCGTACATGTCATCAAGGTGTTAAGAAAATATTACATACCGAATTTTATTGAAATCGGTTGAGTAGTTCCTGAGATATGGTTTTGGGTCCATAAGTGGGCGTCGCCACGCCCATTTTCAGCTTTTAAAAAAAGCCTGGGTGCAGCTTCCTTCTGCCATTTCTTCCGTAAAATTTAGTGTTTTTGACGTTTTTCGTTAGTCGGTTAACACACTTTTAGTGATTTTCAACATAACCTTTGTATGGGAGGTGGGCGTGGTTATTATCCGATTTCTTCCATTTTTGAGCTGTATATGAAAATGCCTGAAGGAAACGACTCTATAGAGTTTGGTTGACATAGCTGTAGCAGTTTTCGAGATATGTAGAAAAAAGTTAGTAGGGGCCGAGGCCACGCCCACTTTTCCAAAAAAATACGATCAAATATGTCCCTCCCTAATGCGATCCTTTTTGCCAAATTTCACTTTAATATATTTATTTATGGCTTAGTTATGACACTTTATAGGTTTTCGGTTTTCGCCATTTTGTGGGCGTGGCAGTGGGCCGATTTTGCCCATCTTCGAACTTAACCTTCTTATGGAGCCAAGAAATACGTGTACCAAGTTTCATCATGATATCTCAATTTTTACTCAAGTTACAGCTTGCACGGACGGACGGATGGACGGACGGACGGACAGACAGACATCCGGATTTCAACTCTACTCGTCACCCTGATCATTTTGGTATATATAACCCTATGTCTGACTCTTTTAGTTTTAGGACTTACAAACAACCGTTATGTGCACAAAACTATAATACTCTCTTTAGCAACATTGTTGCGAGAGTATAAAAACAAATGATTGGACATGGAGACAGAGTAGCCAAGTATGACTAAGAACTAATGACGATTGCAACCGAATCATATTAGTAAAACGATTCAGACAAAAAATTAACTTGATATAAAGTTCATATCCGTGTCAAAATAAGTACATAACAACATTTCCTATGAGAAATAAATTTCGGTTGTTTTTCTCTGACTGATAACTAACAGCATCTTAAAAATCCTTTCCAAACAAGACACCCGTCGCATGGCTTCCACCCAGTATTCACGGGAAAGACTTTAAATTAATTAGCCCCCTTTTTTAGCAAATAGTAGGAAGGAATGAGTTTTTCAGCAGATTTTTACATTATGAATACACCCAAGCAATCTTCGAATACTATTTTATTAATGATTGTTATCATGTATTCGACTTTTTTCTCGATGAATTTTATTTTTTTATTCTTCTCTTTCCGCACTGAAAAACAAATTATGAAAAGTAAATGCTATTACGATTCTGTATCGAACTAAGCATTGCTCTCAGCCCCACTTCATAAATATTTTCTGACTATTCGATCGGTAAGAGGAAGCGAGACCCATTCGTATACCAAAAAGAGAGAGGCCGAAACGCGTGAGTACGAAGAGCTTGACAAGCTAGCAAACAGGCCTAAAGCTCGAAAATTCTACGAAAACATGACTATCTAAAGGTTTAAAGACCGGGGCATACTCTTGTAGAACCCCCAAAGGTGATGCCCAAAGCATATTAAAATTATGGAGGGAACGCTTCTCCAGCCTTCTCAATGGCAGAGAAAATATAACGAAAGGAGAAGGCGAACCCGTTCCCCAATCGATGACGATGGAACAATCCATTGCCCGACCATGAAGACGTTGGGGTAGCAAATACCCGCCTGAATAACAACAAAGCGGCGGCGGCCGATGGATTGCCGGCCGAGCTATTCAAACACGGCGGCGAAGAACTGATGAGGAGCATGCATCAGCTTCTTTGTAAAATATGGTCGGACGAAAGCATGTCCAACGATTGGAATTTAAGTGTGAGAGACCCCATAATCTGCGCCAACTACCGTGAGATAACCCTATGATTCTATCGAGCGTATTGTGTGAAAGATCAAAGCCCACCGTCAACAAACTGATTGAACCTTATCAGTGTAGCTTTAGACTTGCCAAATCAACAACTGACCAGAAATTCAACATACGCCAAATCTTGGAAAAGTCCCGTGAAAGGAGAATCGACACTCACCACCTCTTCATTGATTTCAAAGCAACCTTTGACTGCATTTGCTATCTAAACCGAGACTGGTGTAGGCTGATGATATTGATATCATTGACCTTAACAACCGCGACGTTAGTTCTGCTTTCTCCAGAATAGACAAGGAAGAAAAACAAATGGGTCTGGCAGTGAACAAGATCAAGACGAAATATCTCCCGTCATCAAACAAACAGTCGTCGCACTCGCGACTAAACTCCCACGTCACTGTTGGCAGTCACCATCACAAATTTCGAAATCCAACGCCGAATAACTCGTGATGCTACTTAGGACAAAGTAGACAATGGAAAAGTTAAGCCCTCTCCCAACGCGCAAATACCAAACTCTACAAGTCACTCATCGTCCCCGTCTTGTAATATGTTGCAGAGGAATGGACGATAACAACATCTGTTGAGTCGGCGTTACAAGTTATCGAGAGACAGGTTCTGTGGTAGATTTATATTGGCAACGGTAAATATCGATGAGCTTTACGTTCAGTTAGTTTAGTGAATTAACAACATCTATGAGCTACGCTAGCCATGTCGTCAGAATGGATGAAAACACTCCAGCTATGAGGATAATCGATGCAGTACCTGGCTGGAGAAGCAGAAGAAAACGAAGACCTTCACTCCGTTTGAAATACCAGGTGGAGAAAAACCTGGCTACATTTGGAATCTACAATTGGTGCCATACATATCTTTCTGGATTTTTTTGTTCGTTGCAACACCTGGACATATATGTACGAGTACAAATCATCGATGTTTGTAACACCTATTTAGAAGAAAAATCTAGGGTTTTGCAAGTCATATCATTCCTGTAATGTTGATGTAAAAATTCTCTGGTAAATGTTGGAGCGCAATGTTACCTAAAATATGGGAAACAAATGCATGTTGATGTATAAATGATTAAAAATTAAAGAAATTATAAAGAAAAACTATATTTATTGTCATTCTGAAGAACTTCAAGAACTTGCAGAAATATTGAAATGCGCACATTTTTAGTAATAATGCAGTTTCATGAACGCATATTTTTACAGCTGGCCTAAAATTACACAAGGGTATGCAGAAAATCATGCTTTACAGGTAATTTCTTTCGGTATGAATGCGCTCATAATTTGCATGACCCTTCATAAATACTCAAACAAATGTGCACATGTAGGTACAAATGTAATATATATGTATATAGTGGAGGTGTATATAAGCTTGCTATATGGTGTTAACATGCTATTTGCATATGTGCGTGAAAAATCAACAAAATGGCCAACCAAGCAATTGCAAAGTTTGCCAGCTTTATTCAATAGCTTTTTTGTGCACTCGACCACAGTTTTCATTATTTTATTACGAACACATATTCTCGCATACGGACATGTATATACACATATAAAATAAGTATTAAATAAACATTGAAAAGTTTTACGTAAAAGTTTTTATGGCTTGCGAAATGTTTAAATAAAGTGAGCGTGCACATATAGGTGTGTGAGTATGTAACATACTATACGCACACACATACCATCATACATAATGGTACGTTGCGCCGTCCACTTGAAATACTTCAATCAATTTCGAATTTACATAGCACACACACATACATATGATATGAGCATTCATATGCAGCAAGAAACAACAGCTAAATTAATAAATATGAAAGCATTGCACGCTTTTGCTACCATTTCCAAGAAAAACAAATCATTTTTACACCAAAAAACCGTTGCAAGTGCGCTGAAAATTACAGCAACTGCAACCAAGTGCATGAAGGATAAAAAGAACAACAATGCTTATTACTTTGGTTTAAAATGTGCGCCGTTTTGCTAAGCTTTTCAGCTCGCGTACATTAAGATATTTAAAATTTGCCCTTGAAGAGCATTAAAATTTTAAAAGCGCGCTCCGCGTCACATTCTATAGTCACAAAATGTGCATTAAGAAATTAAAAAGCACATAAAAAGCGCACACTAAGCGCAAGAAAGGACAGCAAGATATGGAAAAATTTTAAGAAATTGAAGTAATATGCAAAAGAAAAGCATAAAAATTATTACTAAGAACATAAAAATTAATTTTAAGAACATAACAATGCTCAAATTTACCAACTTGCAGCTCTAAAGAATTTTTGATTGCGAGAAAGTTGGCTTGAGAACAGCTTCACATAACAGCCCTAGAATTCAGATTTTAATTACATTAAATTAAGTGACTTTTTAACTAAAATACCCACTTATTTTCAACATTTCTTTGAAGGCGTATCAAAATTAATCTTGCTTATATGCGTGGAAGCCAAAAGAGTTGAATTCAAATGCTTTGTAGTTAGACCTGACATACACAAAATAAGGTGGACAATAGCTTCGACATAGATAGATGGAATTTTGACTAAAACGGAGTTTCAAATTTTTAAACAAAAAAAAAACCCAAAAAAAAAGAGGAAAACGCTACCTTCAGATGCACCGAACTATGATACCTCACAAGGTATCTTACAAGAATTTGATTTCGATCGTTCAGTTTGTATGATAGCTAATTGCTTTAGTGATCTGATCTCAGCAATTTCTTTGGAGAGTCTTAAAGACTAACTCATAACAAAATTTCAAATAGATACCTTGTGAAATGAAAAAAGTTTTCCGTACCAGCACTTGATTTCGATCGGAGAGTTTGTATGGCAGCTATCTGCCAGCGGTGCCAACAATGAGCAACCTCCCAGCGTGGTAATGGTTTACCGCTTACATTTTTCTTTGAAGAATGCTGCGAAGAAAATTCTATGTAGATTTCTTCGATACCAGGTAATGCATAAAAGTAAGCTAAGCGGCTAAATTCTACTGTGTTCATATTTACAATCAAGTAAGTACATTAAAAACATTACAATGCAATATGTAAACAACAAATAAAAAAGGTTGGAATAAAATTTATAAGTAAATATTTTCTTTATTTCATCAAGACGTCAAGAATTTGAAGAAAATTTGATGACTAAATTGATTCAGCTCGTCATGCTGTTAATTTATATAAATTGGCATGGAATATTTACTGTGAACGAGCCTTACCTTTTTCTGTTTGGTTCGCAGCACATCTCTCAAACGTGTTCAATAACTGTTTGAAAGTTATAAGAAAGAGCCAAAAGTGTGGAAAATGTCTGCTACATGAATTTAATAAAAGGCAAATGGAAAACCGAAATAACAGTTATGAAATCTTGATTCAGAGAGGCGAGCGAAAATCAGTTTTGCATAGAATTGTCAGAGGCGATGAAAAATTGATTTATTTTAAGAATCGTAAATGGAGAAAATCATCGATTACTTCGAAACAACAGTCAACATCGACTGCAAAAGCAAATCGATCAGATAAGAGGACAATGAATGCTCTGTGTTTGGTGGGACCATGAGTTCCTAAAACATAGTGAAACTGTTAATATTTAACTTAATTAGTCATGCATTGATCGAACAACGATCAGAACGGAAATCGAAATTGGGTGTCTGATTGGTTTGCTACAAAAGTACATACGGTATATTTCCATTGACGTGATAGCCACAAATTGTTCGAAAGTTATTGAAAATATGTAAAATAATATGTAAAAATAGGCTTAAAAATCCAAAAATCGAGTTACGGAATATAAAAAATTCGAATTCGAGTAAATTTTGTTTCGAGTCGAGTTACAGAATAGGCCCCCAGGCAGATCATATCCGTATCGAATATTATAAAACCGGTGGACGTCAAAAAAAAAAAAAAATTCAAAACAATGACCGTAAAAGGTGATCGGTCACTGAAGATATCAAAGAAATGTATTATTAGACATTTCATTGAGAAACACCTGACTTACGAGTTAGCTGAGGCCCCAACTCACAATTGACCAATATAGTAACGAATTGACATGAGACCTTAGTTGTTCTAAAACAATTTTTACTTTTCGGTTTAGAGCATTTCCGATGATTCCAGCTAAAGTCTTCCTCAGTGCACCAGTCGCTTAAAACTTCTAAATATAGCTATACTCTTTAATGGTAAGAAACTGCTTGATGCATTGTTTCAGTTGGGTGAGAAAAGGCTTAAGATTTGGGATGTTATTATTCTTCTGATAGGAACACCAGTGGCGCTTCTTATTCCTCATGTATATTCTCGCTGGAAAGTAATTTAGAGTGAAGCTACTACAAAATATATACTTTTATTTTTTACTCATACATTACCTTACTATATCGTAAACATTTCCCAAGAGTATTTTTGCAATGAAGGCACTATTACCGCAGAGATATAATAAATGGTTAGCATTAATTTTAAGCTTATTAACACTTTTATCCAAACCAAAAAAAAATTACAAAAATCATAGCTTCTTTGATTAGGAAAATAAATTTCATTGCAATACGTTCTTTCCTTTTTAGAAAACCAACAAAAAAGCAACGATAATATGTAAATACACAAAACCTAAGACCTAAAATTTTAATATACACTAACGGAATATTACTGGCTCATTAATTTACAACGACAACTGAATTTGTCCGAAAAGGTAAGACACTATCAAAACACTGAGAAAAAACTTTAAGCCAGCAGACAAAAAAAATATATGCATAAATATATGTATAAGTTAATAAATTCAAAAATTTTTTCAATGTGCGTGCATACGCCACAGTTCAGCAGCACTTAACTACTAAGCTTCAGTGAACACGCAGACAATTTGAAGCAATTACAATTGCTAACTAAATACTCTGATTTTTCAAAATTTGTGTATGTTTAAAGAGTGTCGTGTTACATTTATTAAATTCTAATTTACGAGTGAGTTGACACAAAGTATCAGACATCCAGACAGCTTTACGGCCAAACAAAAGCGGATTTGGAACTTGCCAAGTGTGAATGAATTTGATGGTGCTTTCAGGGGTCTTTGTGTTTGTGTGTACATTTTGCATTATATCATTTTTAAGTATGATTTAACTAAGATATGACGCATATATATTATGAGTTGGAAAAATATATATAATGCAAAGCAGCTCTTTTAACAATATCAAGAGATTTGTTATTTCTAAGCTAAATTTCCATTCAGTGATTTAATTTTGCTTATGTTTAGAAATTTTTAAAAAGTGAGCGTAGCACCTACATACTTCTGATATACATATTTTATGAACACACATAACAAGCCACTGTTATTAAAATCATTCTGAACGTAACTGGAAGTTGGCTGCTAACCAGGCATTAGGAAATCGGCGAAAACTAGCTATACATATTATATTAGTCGGAAATCAGCATATAGCATATATTACGGGCAGACCAAATTGCTTATGCATGATCAAGAATATGATTTCATGCAATTTTATGAAAATTGAACTCACACACTTACTGTAATATATGGTACAAAGTCTACTAGAATAAAGAAACTATTAGCAACATTGACATCTGTGTCAAACGTCTCATCAAAAAAATCATTCGTATTTACTATACGCTTGTCCTTCTAAAGTGCATTCGGCAATTTGTAAGATGAGTGAAATTATTCAACAAAGAAGTTCCATTACATTTTGTATGTGAAACCCAATTTCTGGTGCCGAAACGTTCAGAATCTTGGAAATAACCGTCGGTGATAATTTTCATTTTATTTTCAGCTGAAAAGTTTTTTTAATTGGTACCAATTATATAAAGAGGGTTGAGAACGCGTTGACGCCGAGCCACGTCCAGAACGGCTATCAACATTTATTAATGCTGAACACGTCAAAAATACAAAAATTGATGCTAGAGAATCGACTAACTGGCATGGTTGGAATATCGGAAGGATCAATGAAAATAATTTTGAAAGATCAGTTAAGCTTAAGAGAAGGGAAAACACGAAAGCTGTTTTTTTTTTTTTTTTTGTGTTCAAAAAAATCTAACGTCTATAAAACAATGCTTTGTGACTACCAGGATGTCAGATTTACCTCCATGTGATTCCTGGCTCTTTCACAAGCTTAAACGACCGCTTCGGGGAAACTGTTTTGTGTCAATTAAAAATATTATACTTGAATAACTATATGCATTGGGTTACTCCGATAATTGATTTTAACAACTGTTTCGAGGATAGGAGAAAACCTTGAAAATATATGATAGTATATAGTCCTAAAACTAACGAAAGATTGCAGTTAAATTCAGCATATCCCTAAATTAACGCATAACCTAAGTTTACAGCAATTTTGCCACCTGTCTTCATTATCGAATATTATTTCAAAAACAATGAATGCATGGCGATCGCAGTTCGAAAATTTCATACAACATATGGTCCCACTAGTCGTCAAATGTGAGAGATTTTGAAATGGCGTCAAATTTAAATCTTTCGTTAGTTTCAGAATACCCTATATTAGGTGTAAAATTAATTAGAGATTCAGAAATTCTTACAATAGCTATATAGAGACTAGGAGTACTACTGACCCGATTATATCCAATTTTGGCATTCTAAGATCTAATTACCAGAAAAACACGCTCTCTAAGCTTGGTTAATATGATTATAGCGATACGAGTATATTGACCAAAATAAACTCTATCGGATGTTTGAAAATTCTTATTGAGGCTATGGGAAGTATTTATCCAATTTTAACCGTTTTAGATACAATATTATTGAAGAAAAATTGTCTCTGAATTTCATTCATATAATTCACATACTGGCAGATAAATGCCATTATAAAGTCAACGGAAGTTCGAAAATGAATGTGTAAGCTATTCGGCACTAGGTTTAGCATTTGCGGTATCTATGGTCTTTGAAGTTATGCTTAGATTTTTACAGTTTTAAGTCATAAGTTGATCTTCCTTAAAATCACTATTTTTTGCATAGTTTTATCCCGATACTTTTATTGGTAACTAACTTATATACTTTCTTACTGTGGAACACAAAATTATATTTTACTGTTGGTAAGTGTGGTTGTTAATTGATTGGGATTACTGGGGTTGAGAATATTATTCGATTTCACTCATTTTCACATGGTTCGATGATTTGTCCAGGCTATCCTGGCTATCATAATGATTTGTACTTGCTGATTTGGCTTTCCGGTTTGTGAGAAACCTATTAGAAGGTACTGCGCGGATTCCGGCACTAAATAACAATTTTGACCTTACTTATGACGCTTTATAGATTTCTATTAAATGCGTTTTGTATTCGTGACAATGGTCCGATTCCATATGCAATATCAACCTAAATTTGTCTCGAAGGAACATACATATGAACTAAATTTTATGAAGATAACTGAATTCGTGCTCACGTAACACACAGTTAACCGGACCGGGTCGATATTTAACCAGAATTCAACTCGTCCTGATCATTTATTTCTGCATAGCTCCATATACAAAGGTTAGTTTGAAATGCTACAAACAACCGTTAGTTGCACAAAACTATTATAATCTGCTGCAACATGTTGCGAGAGTATGAAAATGAATTTCGTGTGTTAATAAAACACTAAATTTCTATTGAGAATATATTGACGACATGTTACGTTAAGTTTCGTTAATTCCTTCCAGCATCTCCTTATTCACTGTGAAAATTTATGAAATAGCATAATTAATACGTCCTCTCCGTATACAGCGGTTATGCTGAAAACTACTAAAACTAGTTGATTGATTGCAACAGAAAATACGACTCGGTGTCAGTTGTTGTAGAAAAGTCGAAGAGCAACAACCATCGAAGACGGGTCGACTACTGAAGAATTATGCGAATTTATTTTTGTACTTTTCTTTATTAATTGTTTCTTTTTTTTTCAAATAAATTTAATTTGGTTACCTTAAAAATTCGTAGTACAATACTATCATGCGTATCGTGTCAAATATTATCTTGGTACAATTTTATTTATCTTATATTTACCGTAAATAGCTTACCATTATTTGTCATATTTGAAGTGTGTGAAAGATAAAATCAAAACCTTAAATACAAGCTGTCAGCTTACCTATAAAGAGAAGAAAAAATACACAGTAAGTAAGATTGGCATTTTAAATTGTTTTACTGTGAAAGTTTTAATTTAACATCAGCAACTACAATAGTAGTAAACGTTTAGGCATCTAAACTAAAATCTTCAGATTCAATAGTCAAAAGCTGACACAATAACTCAAGCAAGAAGTTTACAAAAGTTCACACCTGCTTTTAAAGCTAACAATGAAAAATCATCAATTTATTGTTAAAACCTATATTTCCTGAGTGGCGGATCACAAAAAAAAAATTAAGAAAAAAATATTAAAATAAAATAAAAAATTTGTGAAAACAATATATTTCTTGTACATATTAAWTTTATCTTGCTTAAAAAAATGTATAAGGAAAACAAATTGTTGCCAACATTTAGGCTGCTGACTAGTGAAAGTCATAATCAATATTAGATTTTCATAATAGTCATCGAAAACAAATAATTTAGAATTCATGAGACAAAAATCAGTTAACCACGCCTTCAATTGTATTCTACAACTATATTCACTTAGTTTTCAAAATTTCTGTTTACGCACTCCTGCCAACCAACACATTCGTACGCCACTCTGCCGCAACCGCTAATTCTATCTGAGATCTATTTGCAAATGATGATCATTAGGCAATTCGATAGTCGATTTGCACACATGCCATTGCAATCTAAAATCATAAATAAATGCGCATATAGTCACTCGTACTTATAGCTAACTGTAGAATAAACCGCCGTGACTTCGCCACAAGCATGCGCTTACTACATAAATTCGCCATAAACCAGATAAATCGCCAACTGCTGGTTAAATATTGTTGCAAATACAATTTATTTGCTTTTTATAACTGCTTTCGAAGCGTGATATTAACGCATTAGCGCCAATAAAGTCAACAACAACTGCAACAACATGAACAAGAACAACAGTGGCTAATAACTACAAAATCAAAGCGTAAATAGCGACAAACAAAAATGCAGAATTGCAGCAGGTAGTTGGTAGCTGAAGGAGCGCAGAGCAAAGCAGTCGATTTGCAATTATGTAAATGTAAATTAGTGATAATTTTATTGGCTGAAATTAGTTTAACGGCATTTATTGGAAAATAACGCTAGGGACATATTGCGCGCAGCGCATTTAATATGCACCAAAGCGAACAGCACACACACACATCGGCATATGTGTGCGTGTGTTTAGTTGTATTGAATTTTAATACACACATACTAATATGCGGTAGATACATATCGTCACCTGAAATGCAAAATAACGTAACATCACTTTTCGTAGGTTTACAGGAGAAGCAAAAAACTGTATACAAAGAAAACCACTTGAGATATTAAAACTCAATTTTCAAATCTGAATTAACGTTAAACTATAAGAATATTTTGGAAGAAAAATAAAGAAAAAGCAAAATGTATGGTAAGAGTCTTAGCTTATTTTGAATTTTTATTTCTGAAACAAAATAACGTATGGTCAATCTAAATTTGTATAAAAATTAAAAATTTCAATATTAACACTTTTTTTCATTTTAAATGAAAACATTTGCAAGTTTTTTATATTTCATGTTATTTTATTATTAGTACAAGTATAACAAAAAGTTAAAATATTTCAAGCTTAAAAATAGGATAATGTTTAATTATTATTTCTTAAACAATTAATTATTCAAAAGGTATATTATCATAAAAGTAACAGTCTGCTGAAATCAAAGTTTCTAGGTCGTACAGATGTTGCCATTTCTTCTTAGTTATTGTTAAACTTTGCACGTGCAAAAAATTATGCTGCTGAATTCCTAAAAAAGCACGGGTCTGAATACTCGGAAAACCTCACTCACTTTGACTTCATACCAGATTTCTTGGATCATGGAGTCGCTAAACCGAACTCTGGTGGGTTCTTCTTTACCCACATATCGAGAGAGATTTGGATGGGAAGAAACAGATGGAGAAGAGGAACCATGAGTTCCCTTGTGGGGAAGGTTGGTGGAGGGGTCTACTGAAGATCTCACTATTAACTCTAGTTTCAGACTTCCCAACTATTACAGTGTCTTCTAGGCTGAGATTGGAGCCATTAAGGTACCACTAGATTTACTATTCTGGAGTGCAGCCTACTTCGGGGAAGTGACCATCCACTCAGATAGCAGAGCGACAAATCTAGCCATAAACTCATTAACAATGAGAGTATTCAAAGCTGACCGAAGACTTAACCACGCTACTAATAGCATCGAAAGGCTTTGTGATAAGACTGATATGAGTGCCAGACTACAGCCGAATCGCAGGAAACTGTAAAGCTCATGAGCTAGCAAGAAGAGTCACCCTATAACCGCTATCGGTAGAATGGGAGCGGATCTGTGCTCCCATATCCACTCTATTAATGAATAGCTGGGCGTCGCGGAAGATCGTTCACAAGATCGTTCACAAGAGATGTAATGATATCTTTGCCCACAGTAAGGCTAGCCTTTCCCTAGTTCCCTTTTCCGTGGTCTTAAAAGGGACTACATATATGTAGTAAGTAGTCCACGTTCGATCTTTGATCAGCCATGTAGCCAAACATAACCAAAGCAAATGAACATAATCCATAAAAATAAGCATAAACAATAAATGAAGGCTAACTTCATAGAGATAGAAAAAAAAAACACTCTGGTATATTTACACACGTTATTCTGTTTAACGAAATCAAGCACTTGATGATACGGTTTTTTTTTTTTTTTTTTTTTTTTTTTTTTTTTTTTTTTTTTTTTTTTTTTTTTTTTTTTTTGAAATTTTAATATAACTTGGGTATTTTTGATCCCACCAGCTTCAAATTTTTGACACATATGATGATTATCAGTAAGAAAGTCACTTTTGGATTTTTTGATTATAAGTTCTTTTGAGTTTAAGTTGACTATATGTATCTATGTATGAGCGGAATGTTATTTATGCATTTGCAATTATGTAAATTTATATAATGGTGTCCACTGTCAACAACCAAACAAACGAGTACGCACATAACTCGCTCACTAGCTACAGCGCCTGGGAAATACATATATAAGTATATGCGTTATGTATGCATTTTGGAGTTATGTGAAATATGTATGAATTAGTTTCGCAACTATTGCACAAATTACGCAGCCGTAAAGTGAGAGCGCAATTGAGAATGCACAAATTTGGCAAAGCATAACAAAAACAATCCAGATAATTACGTACTGAAAAATAATTTCATTTTCGGGAGTGAATTTAAATTCAAAATGATATTAAAATGTTTTCTTATTTGTTATTTATGAAATATTTTTCATAAGTATTCATCATATAGGTTAGTCGAAAAAGTCTTGTCGTCTTTTGTAAATTGATGTCTTTGCAGTCGTATATTTCCAGTGCTACCAATCATGTGTCATACCATATGTTGTTGGAAAGGTGAGATTTTATGCTTCATTTAACCAAAAAAGCAACGAAATTTGATGAAGTTAAAAAAACTGACAACTCTTCAAAAACGAATGAAAGTAATGAAGAAATTCGCTATATTTTGG
Organism: Bactrocera latifrons; assembly: GCF_001853355.1. Taxonomy (NCBI): domain Eukaryota; kingdom Metazoa; phylum Arthropoda; class Insecta; order Diptera; family Tephritidae; genus Bactrocera; species Bactrocera latifrons. Next base: position 140,933 of record NW_017537267.1, on the reverse strand, counting down.
AATTTTTGTATAAAAACGGAAGAATGCCACGCAAAGTTTATGGAGACGGTGCTACGAGTATATCAGTTCGCAAGGCAAAACAATGGTTCACTTGCTTCTGTTCTGGAAATTTCGAAATTTTGACTTACACAGATGAAAGTTTTACTGATGGAATAATTTCTGTAGCGGAAAAAAGGCAAAATGTGGTCGACCAAAGTGGTACATATATGTTTATTTATTTATTATTATAAATATAAAAAAAGTTAAAGTTTGAATAGAAATACGAAAAGATTTTTTCAGCTACCCAACAAAGAAGGTATTAATGGTGGATTACATATTTCTTCTTCAACTCTCAAGCACTTTGAGAGAATATTTTTACATTTTGAAAGCTCCTTTTCGCTTCATTAGTTTATTAGTTACTTTTTGACTTTTTATATTACACAACGTCTACCAATAGGAATGACATGATTTTGGCAGCTATGGGGGCTATGTTTGTTTACGGTTTTGTGTAAAATTTTGTTGGTTTGATTTTTATAACTATTATGCTATTATGAAGGGTTAGCAGGACATGCTAATAGGCAGTTAGTGTCAAGCGTGGACTTGTCGCTCGCTGGACATATATTTGATATGTTGGGATCGATTCTGGGAAAAGTAGAAGATTAACCTGCTACAAGATCCAGAATGAAGCTGCGCAAAGATCACTCTCATTCACTGAAAGGGAGTCGGTGAAGGTGATAATGACTCCACTGTGAATGGCGGTCAGTGCATATCTGAAGTTAATTGCGTCTGAAGTCCGGTCGACGTATTATTTTATGTCGTCGATATAGTTGTGGAAGGACCTCCAAGTAAAGGATTCTGCTCCAAGCAGTTGACTACTTAATTACTTAAAGGGGACTTCGTTAACCTAATTACCTAGAGTACACTGGCCTCACTGTGTAATTGTTCAATGATAGACATGCACGTGCAGTGTTCTGACATGTCTGTAGCTTCCCATCTGCGTTTCACTGCATCCAGGCAACCATATTCGTGCGGCAAAGTTAAAAACCGGCAGGCCGATTGCCTTGAATGTTGCCAACAACATTTCGTTGTCTTTTCTGCATGTACTGCCAGCAAGCGACTTGAGGATTTTGTTGCGGCTTTGTACTTTGGCAATAATTTCGGTCATGTGAGGAATGAAGGAGCACAGACTGTCTAATATCACACCAAAAATATTAACGTTACTGACAGTCATCGACTGTAGTATTGTCAGGTCCTTAATCATTCATCCAATTAAAAAATATGGTCGCTGCGGATTCAGTGGAGAAGAGTTTTAGGTTCCGTGCAGCGGGGAAGCGAGAAAGGTTGGAGAGGTCGGCTGTCGATTCCAATACCGGAAGTCAATGTCGAACGATCATCGGCGTATGAGGTAATAGAAATTCTTTCGGCCGGTTAAGGGAGTTTCGAGATAGAGGAGAGGACACCACTATTCGGAACCCTCTACTTAATTTTTCTCAATTTAAGTTTATTAAGTTTATTACGGATGATTGTCGACCGCTCAGGTAATTCATATTTTACCTCTTCAATCCTGGAACGAGCGTAGATTTTCCGCTATACTCAAGTAGCGTTGTGTGATTGACTGTGTTAAAGGCGTTTGACAAGTTTAACGACACGAGGATCATCCTATTTAGACGTTTATGACGCTAAGTGCTGTAGTGGTGCTAAAAGCTTTTCGGAAGAAACACTGATGGGTTGCTAGACACAGGTAGTGCGTGAAGGTCAGGAGTAGCAAGGGTTCAAGTGTCTTCACCACTAGGGAGAGAAGCGTCATCGGACGATAGGACTCCCCCAAAACAAATGGCGTGTTTCCCAGGGTTCAATAGTTGAACCATTATTCCAATTTTCCACAAATCAGGTTATTATTACACACCTATTTTCTATACTTAACTTACTTCTGAAATATTCAAACCTTTTATCACACCAACCAAATTGAAAATCGAATTTTATTTTAAAATAAATGCCAAACATTAAATATAATCACCGAATGGATATTATGGAAATCTGGCAAAGACAACAGCTGGTTCAACGACTTGCATGAAATATTACAAATACTATTATATTAGGGGGTTATGTAATTCTAAATATAATGTGTTTACCTCACAGCTGCTCGTATATTGCTAAGAGTGTGCATACCCACCGAATTGCACACAAACAAATTACAAATTATTAGTTGCGTGCAATTTTAGGCGTGTAGAAACCGATAATGTCACCCGTTAATTTATGAACTCAACCTCTGTGTGAACCGGATAAGCTGTGCACGTAATTCGGCACAGTGGGTGTCCTAAAATAACAAATCTGTACTACTTATTATACAGAGAAAGGAAACATAGTGTCGCGTATTTCCGATTTCAGAGGGGCACAACTACAAAGAGAATTGTCGTTAAATTATTTGAGAAGAAAAGTGGAGTTTGGTAACGTTTTTATACCTTAAACGGGGTAGTCGAATATTTACGGATTTCAAAAAATCGATTTTTGTCCAAAAGTTTCAAGTGGATCCGTTGAAATTATATTTTTAAAGGCGGTTGGCAAAATTTTCGTGAACATCTCAACCGATCTTCATGAAATTTTACAAATTTAAATGATCCTGTAAGGAGTTAGACTGCCCACGCGGGCGCATCTTATTGCCGAGGGATCATGGAAAATCGCGTCGAAATGACCGACGTTAAAATATTTTTTCCAAAAATTTCTGAACTTTTGTAAATAGCGTATCTTAGTAACTATAACATTTTTTTTATAAAATATTTCATTTTTAATATGAGAAAAAAATGTCAGAAATCCTATAAAGTATATATTTATACATAAATAGCGTGACGATTTCAGTTGATTTTGCCATGTTCGTGTGTCTGTCCGTCCGCCTATCTATATAGTTATATACGATCTAGTCATTCAGTCTTTGAGCTATCGATGTGAATTTATGCCACTGTTCTCTCTCACCAAAAAAATTGCTCATTTTGTCGGAACGGCAATCATTACACTATTTTAACATACGAATACCATACACACGGAATAATCGCAATAAAGCGCTTGTATTTTTCCATTTGACAACATCTTTATGATATTTAGCATACATTATTGCTTAAGTCAAAACCCGAAGTAATTGTTTAAGTTGGATTGCTATGTCATATGGCTACCGTACAAACTGACCGATCGAAGTTCTTATACAGAATCTATTGTATTTGTAAAGGGTATATTAAAGCTCTGGTGCTACTAAAATTAAAGTGTTTTTCTAGTTTCTTCATTTTTTTGATAATTCTATAATTTTAGCACTGAAGTTTGTTAGTTTTCCTTAAGCAGTAAAACCAGGGAAACTTTTTTTTAGCTAACTCTTTACAATTAACCGTTTAACGAACTATAGTTGTCATTGATTTTAACTATCGTGGTGCTACCCAAGCAGTCCCATATTGTCTAGCTTAAGACAAATTCAAAACTACATTGATTCTCGTCATAATAATGCCCAAGGATGGTAATATCTTTTTATGATTTATAGGTAGACGAGAAAACCACCATGAAAACAATGGTACCAGTTTTCGATATGGTTATATCTTCCTATCCTATATTTCGAATATTTTGAATAATGGCAAAGAAATAAACTTATAGGAGGTAGAGTCTTAAGATCAAAAGCTTACATGATAAGTCAAAAGTTGTTTACTGAAATTTAATGTTAAAATAAAAAATGTTATTTCGAACAGTGAATAAAAGATGTTTCAAAATTAAAATTTATCAAAAAATGTTGTAATGTAAAAATTGGACAGACGTCATGAGTCAAAACGACCTATATTTTCGAATCAAAGAATGAAATAAAAACGATTCAATGAGTTCAACATTTCCTCGTTTGCAAGAAAAGATAACTATTATTCAAAAGTGTTTTCATAGCGTCAATTCGATCGTAAGAAGAAAAAAGGCGAACCAACATGAAAAAAATTATTATCTTGCCACATTGATACAAAATGGTGGCTACTGGTCGAAGCTACGAAATCACCTCTCTCAAGAGTGTCTTTACAGGCGACGGTGATTCTAGGAACTCGTGTTCCCTGAAACAAAATAAAAACGGAAACTTAAAATAAAGAACACTAGCTAGTAAAATACGTAAATTTATAGCTATACATCAATTTTCACAAAATAATAATAAAAAAAGAACTCAAAATTCTTTACAAAAAAAAAAAATACATCAAAAGCGGAAATATCGTGCTTCATTTACTGCATAATGTTACTGAGAAGTTGCACTTAAAAATTAAAGTTTCCGAATACCATCGTTGCCCGTTTTGAAACAAGCAGTTTCGGGGAAAACGCGTTTAAAATTTTGCTTGCAGTCAAAGGACAGAAGATGTTCTGGACTCTGCTGGCGCATTCGGCGAACTTATTAGTCAGTTAGCGTTTCCTTGGAGTTACATTAGGATATGTAGATTAGTAGTCAGTTTTTTCGTGGCTGCGAAAGATCCCACTTGGGGCGGATCTTACAGACGCCTGTCCGTTATGATACCCAAAACTTCTACTGCAGAACATTTCTTACGCTGAGTTCTAACAACTGAATATTTCTTTTTTGAGACCATAAAGAGATTAAATTAAAAAAATCCACAGCTTGGCATAAGCCCTTACAAATTGCTAAAATTAAATTCTTAGCCTCAAATACAAATGTTTGGAAATGTTTACATGTACATACATATATTACAGGGCAACCCTACAGCATATTTTGTGTTTCAATCAGGATTCGAGTGAACAAACTAATTTCAGAGCGAACAATGTCTGTTCGATGCTTAAATAGGTAAAACCTACAAACATCATTTCCAGAAATGCTTTGGATTGCAAATATGTAGCTGCAATTATGCAAATGTGGATTCTATAAACATATAATATTATCTTGAGCACATATCCTCATACAGAGATATCTTAAATATCACCACATTTGTGTTAGCCTTAAATATCAACGACAAGCTAGGTATAAGCTGTTCAAGGCATATTCAACAATATGCTGACACACAATCATATAAATACGTCCATCAGTACAAATACACAGTTAGATGTATACTGATATGTTTAGGTTGACTTACATTTGTCAGACTTGGTATCTATTAATAATTTGACTTCATGCTGAATAGTCTCAAAGTCTGACTGCTATGCGCACGAACACCTTAAATTACATTCCTTGCCTTAAGTCATAAATGCACGCATATACATATGTATACATTTACATATAAATACATATATGTACATATAACTTAAATATAAATAATATTGCAATGTATATTAAGCAATATATATTTCACATGACTTTGAGGTGCGCTTGTGTCCTTTGATATGACAGCAGTCATGCCACACAATTGCTTACTAAAATCTTGCATGGTCTCACCGCCTTCAATATTCATGTGTGTGAGGTTTCATGTATAATATTTCAAGAAAAGCCTCTAATATGTAATTAAACGCATGGTAGAATTTACAAGCATGAAGGCAGTTTGAAATAATTTTGTCAAAACTCGTTAGTATTTTAATTTGTATTTATACGTATGTGTCTATTAGCATTAGGGCTGTTCGCTAACAGTGTTTATAAGCGATCAGTTAGTGCACTTGTTGAATATAGAGTTCACAGTTATAATATTGCTGTTTTATTTCTTAATTCTCAACATATTGTGTTCGTTGTGCTGTTTTTGCACAACAGAGACCAAAAGCAAACATACATATGTCTATTGCAAGATTATTATTTTCTGTTGCTGATGTGTTGCCAATATTCCCGAATTCCGTTGAATTTATAATTTACGCATGTTTAACAAGAACTAAGTATGTAAATGGCTCACCTTTCACATTTGTCGTTCCTTATAGTATACAGCATTTTTAAGGTAATCCTTTTGGCTTGCATTCTTTGCACTAACTTTATTGTTACATCACAACAAATTTTTTAACACGCCCACCAACAAAATGATCAGCAACTTTCCATAATATTTCGTAATTTAATACACTTCCAACCAATTTTACATACTTTACTCTTTCTTTTCGCTATTTTATACGAAATTTGAACACGCTGCTTTGCACATTTTTACAAACCTTTGCTGCATTTCAAATTTTGTTCACATTGAGTATTGAAATCTAATAATACATTCACACCACTTATTTTACTACTACTTTTACACAAATTTGCACTTTTTAATCACACTAAAATTAGTTCTTTCATTAATTTATTAATGCATTTTTATGTTCAACTCTGACACGCACATCTCTCTCAATGAAACTGTTTGATGCCGGCAAAACACAAGTAACGGCGCGCACTCAGTGCATTTGCATGCATTGCCTACGGTTGCGCTGAGAATAATTCTCCTGCTCTCATATTGCCTTTGATTTTAAACAGTTTTTTTTTTTGTTTTTTTTTTTGCTTGTTTTCAAGCTTATGCCAAAGCAATAAAGATTTATTAGACTTTGTCATTTTGACAAGAGAGCTTAAAGAGCAAGCAAATATATTTTATTACTGCGTTGTTTATTAATGCAACGTATTATTTAAGGGGGTATTCTACTCTAGAAATCAAATTTTGGGCAGCTTTTTAATTTTAATTAAAAAAACCAAAAATACTTTTACTATCCCTTTTTTATGGTGTTTTTACTGATATCTTAAGAATATAGAAATACAATTTTACAAAAAAATATTAAAAATTAAAATAATTAGAGGGGAGGAGAGACAGGCGTAAAAAAAAAGGCGCGTCCTGGTGACATTGACCCTGACTCTCCTGGTATTCTGAAAAAAAAAATCAACAGAAATTCTTAATCAGTAAGGATGCTGTTATAGTCCCTATGTCAGGAAACACGAAGTTTTTTTTGATGAATGGCGACTGCCTGAAAGTAAGAATCATTTTTTAATTTTTTTTTTTTTTTTTTTTTTTT
>NW_017537267.1:65551-132474 GCF_001853355.1 Bactrocera latifrons | reverse complement strand
CGGGTAATGGAACGTCTGCTCCATCGTCATCGATGTCATTTTAGTTTTAAAAAATCCTCTGGAGGATATGTTCTTAAGGGTCTAAACTTTAAATATATAAAAAAAATCGAATTTTTCATAATTCTTGAGTAGAATACCCCTTTAAGAGAAGACTTTGTTTGCAAATTCCGTATGTACGTAAGTATGTATTTTGTGGTTGCCAAAATAATTGTAATGTGTGAAAGCATTTATAGTTATTATGAATGTGTTAAAAATTATTATGCAACAATGTACATATATGTTGCAATAAAAATAAAGAAACATATCATAAGATATTAAGACATGCAAATTGAGGAAGTTAAAATGGTAAAGTTGTCCTAAAATTACAATATCAATTAAATGTCAATGTTTTCGTTAGAACATACCTATTAATTTTCATTACACAAGAAAATATAACAAAATTGAATTATGGTATGTGTTATAAAGATTTTAATTTTAACTATATTGAAATTGATTCATATGAACTTTTTACAAAATTCTATATTATGTACTAAGTAAAATGCATAACGAGGCAACAAAAAAAAAACGGTTAGGGATATCAAAAAAATTATTTATTTTTTATATGAAAATACATTCGATGCCATTATGTATGGAACTAAATTTCTTTTGCATTGCACCATGATCACGACTGCAGACGTCTAGAAGCTGAACCCGATTTTCGACGGGTTTCAAGCATAAATCGGGCGATACCGCTACAATTTCAACTTCGGTATTTGTACGAAGATCATTAATCGTCGCTGGCTTGTTGGCATAAAGCTTAGATTTGACGTGGCACTACAGGAAATAGTCTAACGGCGTCAAATCGCATAACCCATGAAGCCAATTGACTGGGCCATTTCGAGAGATAACACGTTCACCAAACTTGGTGTTCAATAAATCGAATGTGACATTCGCTGTGGAGCTTTTGGCGACATCCTGTTGTAACCACATATTGTACAAATCCATATCAGCCAATTAGGACCAAAATTATTGAGCGGTGGTGATTACCATTCACAAAAACGTACCTCACATAAAATCACCAATCATATGGAGCAAAATGCTCCGCATGATAGAAAATCCTGAAATTGGTTATATATAAGTATACGCTCAATTTTGTCTATTTTAGGTGTAAATCTAGCATGGTAAGCTGTTATGAGCAAAACTTTTTCTGTAATTTTCATTGAGATAACTCAAAGATTGGCCCTTATATCCAGTCACCCAGAAGTTCAAAAAAATTTTTTTAAATAAATTATATAGGGGCTCAGGGAAGTATTTACCAGATACAACCAATTTTCGATACACAGCATTAATATTACCAGAAAAGAATTAATGCTCATCTACAAACTAGTATTTTTATTTTTTATTTTTTTTTTTTTACTAAAAAACCTGCATTGTGAATGAATTTTTGGCCAAACACTCAACAAGTATCACTGAGCAAGCACCGTATTCACGTGATATGTGACTTGTTTCTTATTCTCCACACTGAAATAGCCACTTCGGGGAACACACTTCGACTCAATTGAAAATATCAAAACAAAAATTAAAACCTTTTATTAACAAATGGTTACAACCCCTTAAGGCTCACCCTAATACATATAAATACGTTTATAAACACATTGAATGCTTATCCCATCGCTCAAGAATTTAATGCCTTAAAAGTTTGGTATATTTCAGTTCATATTGATTCACATATGTATTTATTGGTGCTTTTATACATATATATGGCAGATCCTTTCTTATAGTACACAATATACATATATACAAGTATATAAAAAACTGCTTACTTCATGAATATTTCGCAACGAGCATTGTTTTGCTCGACAACTGTAATAGGGGCAGCAGAGCAGAGCAGTGTGTTGTTGTTCATTTAGTTTGCGTGCGTAAATGCCATGCCAGCGCCACAACCACAGCAATTCTCTTGAATTTTTAATATATCAAAAACACAAAAACCATTCAATACACACGCATTTGAACCGTTATCGAAATACCACAAACAACACATGAAAAATCATACTAACTAACACACATGCAAACAAATAGTAGAAAGTATACAGTTATAGTGGTAATTATATTTTATAGCTGCATTTGTATACATACCTAAATATGTGTATAGCATATTATATTATATTACTGGCATACATATACATAAGTATCGAAACTAGTATTGGCGCCACTATATTCACAGTTATTCGATTATACCATATTCCTGCATTGTATTTTAAAAATAACTTGATTGCTTTTGTCACAATCAATAACAGGTTAAACATTCCGGAAAGCATTTCAACGTTCAGCTATGTGTTTCTAGCCAACAATGGATGGACATGCCGACGGCATATTTTCAATCGATTGACTACAAAGGCATATTTTATTAAATATTTAAGATGATTTGATAAATTTCACAGCGTATATTGCATTGGCAGGCAAATTCAATTTGAATCTAGGCCATTTTCTTGTGCATACGCTCACATGAAATTAAATAAATTGTTATTTGCCGGTGCGTTTGAACTGGAACATCGGGAAAAAATCGATTTAATGCATGTAAAATCAAATTAAAGTTGGTTTATAAGCCTAAATAAATAAAATTTGATTTACTGTTTTGATTGGCGAGGTTAATATAATATCAAGCCGATATAAATACTCCGGATTAATTTTACATTTCTTTGCTCTCTGTTTCTCATTCAGCCTCTCGAGTTTGTATATTGGCTTTGTATATTGGTTTATAAGTAAGTGAAAGATATGCTAAAATGGTGTACTCGTAAACATTTTCAAAACAATTATCACTGAAATTTGACTTCATAATAACTAACACAAAAGTTGTGATCACTCACGAAATGAAGTGAAAAAAGCAATAACCACTGACTACATGTATATATATATATAATTAACAAAATAATATGCAGAATTTTTGTAAGAATCTGACCAATGAAAGGACAGAAACACGCCTTAAAAATGTCACTTTGAGAAGGAAGTCTCCTTTGGACATCTAGTAGACAATGAAAACCCAAAGGCTAGCTCTAGGCAAAGTATAGAGAAATTTAAATTCTGCATGAAAACCGAATAGTTCTCATATTCAAATAAATAGTCAATCACCTTTATTGGAGTTTTATGTAGTATTAATAAAGGGTGATACATTTCGTAGTTCCCTACTTTTTAAAAGTAAAAGCACAGAAACTTCAAACTTAATGTGGAATTTTCATTATCATTCGAAAGAACATTCATTGGAACTTATTTTTTGAAAATTATCTCTCTCAAATGTTGGCCGCAGTTCTTTTCGATGACTCATTCGAGCAGGCAAAAGAAACGCGTGATGTTTTGCTCCAAGGCCTAGTTCGAAGCGGGATTGTTCGCATAGACTTTCGACTTTGCATAAAATATTTCCAGAGGAAAAAGTCCAACGGTGTGATATCACACGATATTGGTGGCCCATGGACCGGTTCAAAACGTAAAATTATCTGCTGTATCTCAATAAATCCATTGATTGATGTGATGCGTGCGAAGTGGCACCGTTTTGTTGAAACCACATGTCGCCGAGAACACGAGCTTCTATTTTAGGCATCAGGCATGACGCGATAATGTTCGCCATTGACGGTCACGTTCTCATCGCCATAATTTTTCAAGAAATATGGACCGATGCTTCAAACGACCAACAAACCACACAAACCCGTTGTTTTATTTTGGAATGGGATAGCAGTTTTGAAGCAGGTTGTACAGGTTGCTCTCTGTCCCAAATGCGGCAACTTTGCTTGTTTACATAACCATTGAGCCATAAATAGGGATCATCGCTGAACAAAATTTGACTCTAAAATGTCGGATCTCCTTAGGAACTTTGCAAGAGCCCATAGAGTGAAGCGATGACGCTTGTAAATGTCAAGTCGAAGTCGTTCCATACGTCAGTCCGGGTTGCTGGGCTATGACTGCTATATTTTCTTCACTGCGTGCTGGACATGATGTATTTGGTCGAATATTATCGAATAATCAATGCTGGGTCTCGGGATGGGTAATGGTATTGCGAATAGTACGCCTAGTAGGCCAGTTAAGTTGACTATAAGTTATAAACGTTGTTCAGGCATACATAAGTATTTTACGATGAAATGTAAAAAAAAATACTGAACAAAAAATAACATGACAGTACATTTGTAAAACATTTTTTATATGACTTACTAAATTTTCGTAACACAGGACATGGACAAAAAATATTTCAGTCGGTGTAATTTAAATGTGGTTAAAATTATAAAGATATTTCAGCTTGATTTGATTTTTTATAACATATTTTGTGGCAGGCAATATTCTCTTCAGTCATTTGTTATTCCCTATAGACTACTTAAAAAAATGATAAAAACATTATTTCCTTTGCCAAAATCAACGCTGGAATGCAACATTGTGCTGCCAGATATGCGAGCCTGATATTATATTAAATTTATTGCTATTTTTCATAGGCATATTACTTTTTTACAATTTATAATATAAAATTTGCTAATGAGTGTCAAACCTTTATGGCCCTTATTTCGTTATTTTTGCAATATTTTTCGCACAACTCGTTAGGGGTTGGGTGCGCGTCTGCAGCAACAACAAAAGTGAAGCGAAATACATTTTCCGCTTGTTGATTGCCCGCTATTGTCAGCTGACATTTCACACGAAAATAATGCGAAAATGAAAGAAAGCGGAGGGTGGGAGTGCTGCCAAGCTGTTTCGATGTAAATGAATGCCTGCTTTTTGCAAAAAAGATTTCGTGATTGCAGGGCGAGCGCTTTTTATACCCTGAACAGGGTCTATTAAGTTTGTCACGAAGTTTGTAACACCCAGAAGGAATGGTCGGAGACTCTTTAAAGTATATAAATTATTAGTATGTCGAGATTAGTCGATTTAGCCATGTATGAGTGTCTGTCCGTCTGTCTGTCTGTCTGTATATATACGAACTAGTCCCTCAGTTTTTAAGATATCGTTTTGAAATTTTGCAAACGTCATTTTGTCTTCAAGAAGCTGCTCATTTGTCGGAACTACCGATATCGAACCACTATATCATATAGCTGCCATATAAACTGAACGATCGGAATCAAGTTCTTATATGGAAAACTTTCACACTTGACAAGATATATTCACGAAAGTTGGTATAGATTATTTTCTAGGACAAAAATGTTATCTCCAAAGAAATTGTTCAGATCGGTTAACTATAGCATATAGCTGCCATGCAAACTGAACACATAGTTACTTACAGAAATGCACCTGTGAAGGGTATGTAGCTTCGGTGCAACCGAAGTTAACGTTTTTTCTTGTTTCTTATATATTTTACTAAAGCAATCAGCAGCGGCATTATTAACATAATAATGCTGATGATGGCCCAATGCGAAATGTAAATAAAAGTGCCAACAACAAACGGAGCTGTGTCGCAAAATTGCAGCAGCAAAAAATTCACGCTTTTTCACACCAAATGTAGCTATGAATTACTAAATTTATGTACAAATATACTAACACATATTAATGTGTGCGTAATGTGTATTGTGTGGAGACCGGCGGCGGCTTTAATGATTGCGTTTATTGCGAAACGTGGCATATATGCTATCACTTTTCACAAACGTCACTTTATTGCGATTTTTAATAATACAAATGCGCCTAGAACTCTACAGTTGTTGTTGTKATAGCTGATGTTTTGCTGCTCATTACGTTCGTACCGTTACCGCGTCGCCCGAGCAAACACACAATTTGGCATAACCATAATCGAATTTGTGCGCTCTTGCGCCTATGTGTATGCAACATAGAATTAAATTACTAACACACATGAACACACACACTCAGATATGTCATAGGCCTGTGTCTGTTCATATCTAGGGTGTCTGCACATATTTATTTAGTGAAATTTGCATGTGTAATCTAATCAAATTACACTTTGTGCTAAAGGCACACAAACATACACACTTGCACTACACAAATTTCGTACTCCAGAGACACACCCACACCGCTAACACAATTCATTTGATTTTAATAAAATATAGTTATCTAGCATGTTTTTTTTTTTTTTTTTTTTTTGCATAATTTTCGTTTTCTGGTGCTTGGGTAATCCACCGGCTGTTGCTTTTGTCATTTGGCGCGTAATCACTGTCAGCTTGTTGTTGTGCTGGTTTGCAATTGTAGATAAGGTAGCATGCCAGCTTATCGCCTCGCTGACAGCCCAATTGTGCGTCTAGCAATCATATAGTCCTTTTGTTGTCATTTATTTTACAATTTCTTTTCTCTTCCTGTTTGCTTATTGTTGTCTTGATTACTTACGATTTTTTGACACTTGACTCTTTTGTTGTTGGAGTATTGCGTGCAGCTCATAATGAATTGCATTTACATTCAATTGTTTGTGTGTAAGCCGGAGGCATGCACAATTTTTGTATTCTTGAAACATGTTGCTACAGAACATAATAGTTTATACTTCTAACGGTTGTTTGTACTACCTAAAACTATTCGGGATTAATATATATTAGATTGTCAAAAAAGTCTTGCGGTATTTGCGCTAGTTGGCGCTGAGAGCGCGTAGTTCTAGTTATATCGTCGCATCGCGTCACGCAATACCTTTTTGGAAAGCTCATTTCACGCGAATTATTTGATTGATTGTTGTTTCTTTTAAATCGTTCGTGAGTTATAGCGTCGCAAATATGGAGCAAAATAAAGAGAAAATACGGCATATTTTATAGTACTACGATAAAGGCAAAAATGCAATTTAAGCCGCCAATAAAATTTGTGCAGTGTATGGACCCGATACAGTTTCCATTTCCACCGCACAACGATGGTTTCAACGTTTTCGTTCTGGTGTAGAGGTGGTCGAAGATGCGCCACGATAAAATCGCTGAATTGGTCGAAAGAGACCGGCATATTAGCAGTCGTAGCATCGGTCAAGAGCTGGGCATGAGTCATCAAAAAAAAATTTTATGAACAATTGAAAATTCAATAAAATTACCGCAAGAAATACCGCAAGACTTTTTTGTCAACCAATACAAATAATCAGGATGACGAGAAAAATTGATATCCATCTGTTCATACGTTTGTGCAAGCTGTGTTTGAGAGACCAAAAACGAGTTCGTAAACCGTCCTAACCCGACCTTTGCCACGCCCACAAAATTAAAAATTAAGATATAAAACTGTAATTCAGCACAAGATATAGTGGTAGCAAAAGCCACTTGTGGACAAACAATTTTGAAAAAATGTGCGTGGCCCCGACTTCTAAACAACTAAAGCTACAAGAACCAAATTCGCTTAGCGCAAATACTGTAAGAATTCCTCTCGATAAATGAATGAAACTGAATGACAACACTTACCAAATCTCTGGTACACCTTGTTTTGCTACAAACTTTTGTATAATTTTAGCTAGTGATCCATCTTTTTAATACCCTTTTCTTGGCAGATCATGTTTGAGCCGTGTTAAGCTGTTATATTACTTTTGTTCAGTATTATTTGATATTGAAATTCACGTTCTGTAAAGAATCTCTTTCTAGCGCTTTGCTTAATTGATGGTCAACATAATCGGCTTACTAAGTGTACGCAACATCATCAGCCATCTTGAGGCCCAATATTTGTTATTGGATAATATTCGACCGAAAAGATGACCATCACGCAGCGAAAAAGAAATATAGCGGACGTAGCTGAGAGTGTTTGCTTAGGACAGTAGAGATTCGAGTCGGCGGCGTTCGCAGCAACCCGTATTGACGTATGGAACGACTTGGCGCTTTTTATGTAGACACCTTAAATTGAAAGAATACAAAATACAGCTTGTTCAAGAACCGAAGCCGCTCAAATTTTCTAAGCGACAACGCTTCACAATGTGGGGTCTGGAGAAGTTCCTCAAAAATTCCGATATTTTCGAGCCAAATTTTGTTCAGCGATGATCCCTATTTTTAGCCTAATGCGTATGTAAACAAGCAATGTTGCTGCATTTCGGACGAAGAGCAACGTAAAGAGTTTCAAGAGCTCTCATCAAAACAAAAACAAAAAAAAAACAAGGTTCGGTGTGGTTTGTGGGTCGTTTTAAACATCAGTACATATTTCTAAAAATTATGCCGCTGAGAACGTAACAGGCAATGGCGACCGTTATCGTGCTATGATAACCGACTATACCTACCCTAAAATAGAAGCTCATGTTCTCGGCGACATCTGGTTTTAACAATAAGTACATCGCATCAAGCAATGGATTTATTGAGATAACACTTGTATGAGCAGATAATTTCACATTTTGGGCCGGTCAATTGGCCACCATGATCGTGTGATATCACACCGTTAGACTTTTTCTGCGGGTATATACAAAGTGTAATGTCTAACTTCACACGTGTCATTCGCCATATACCAGTCGAAATGCTCGAACGAGACATCGAAAATAGGACTTAGCAGATGGACCACTTAGGACGTAGTGGTCAACATTTGAAATGGATATTCTTCAAAAAAATAATTGCCAAATAATAAAATTTCGAATTTTAAAAAATAGTTCCCAATGAATTTGAAGATGCTGAGTTTTCCTCGAAATAAATAACCCTTTAGTTATAAAGAAGACCAAAAGGAGTATCTCATTAAGAAAAAAGAAGTGAATACCAATTTCCTACAAATTCTCTGCTGAATCTTATTAAGCTTAAGGAAATTTGTCAACTTGATTTCCTTAAAATATCGCTCATAGTCAAAGTCAAAATTCATTATATATAATCTACCAGGACTACAGGAAGAATTGGACATATTCGAATATACTGGCGTACACGTTTTTATGCAATTTTATGAATATAACTTACAAACTAACTTTTTCGAATAAAGAATACAATGCCGCCGAATTTCATTAAGTAATCTCATATGTCAACACGAATACCATATAGTACACTATATATGAAGTAAAGTCTGCCGGAACATTGAAAAAATATATATAAATTCAGCCTGATGTTCCAAATCCTGATGTTAGTTACCTCAAACTTTCGAGCGATATTATTAATTGTAGGCACAAAGATACACTGTAACAGGAAAAACTCGCTTTTTCAATTTCATTAAGATAAGTCACATTTTGGCTTATATATGCGGTATAAAGTAAACCGGAAGTTGGAAAATCCTTATATTAAGTAAATGGAAGAAATGAAAATATTCACCCGACTTTGTTCACTTAAGGCACTTGGCTAAATTGTTGTAAGAAAGAGATGATCTCGGTCATCTCGAAATTCATACTTCACATTAACTGAAGGCACTGGTGTCTACATCTTCCGTATAAGAGGATATGGAAAGTTATTTTCCGATTTCGACAATTTTTGGACGTGAGATGGAATAAATTAAAGCCGCTTTGTAGGAAGCAGGCATGGTTATAGACCTATTGACAAGCTGTTGCTTAACAAAGTAGGGATAATTTAATTGACCAAATATGATCGAAATCATTTAAGTTATTATTAAGATGTCGAGCTACTTCTAAAAGTGAGGGTTTCCACGCTCATTATCTAATTTCAGCACCAACTTCTATTAGACTCCTTTGCATAAGGTTTCTCAATGGGGAGCTACAAAAGTAGACTGATACGGAGAGCAAACAACGCCATAGTTTTTCCTTCTCTTTTGACATTTCTCTTCGGGAAGGTATGTCATTTCATCAATTTTTAAATGAAAAAAATTGTTTGGTATATCAATGAAACTCTTTATTCCTGTGAAAGTGGATGCCAACAAAATTTTGCAAGTGATATCCCTGTTAGGATCGATCTCTTAACCTAACCTATTAAGTAGCGACATTATAAAATATTAAAGTTGAAGTCAACTCTCAGAGTATTCAGAGAATGTATAAAATAAAAACTCGTCTTCTTGGTATCAAACAATTTTACTCTTTCTTCTGTGATTTTTATTAATTTTTCTCAGAAAGTAGATAAATCTTTTTAAGAAAAAAAAGTTAAAATATTTCGTGCAAATAGTATGCAGTGTGAAGATCGATAAGTTTCCTATACAAATAAGTGCTCATTCTCTGCACAATATACTGAGTGGATAACTACTTCTGAAGGCTTCAATTTAATTAATGGTTTTTGCTGCCTATACTTCTTACTTGTAAGCCGATAATGGAGAATTAAATTAGTATAATGCAAAGTACAATACTACTGTTTCACTGTCCAAATCAACAATAATTTCGCACAAAAACTAAACTTGCCAAAACGATTAATTTTGCCAAAAGCATGTATCAAAAGAAGCAGTGAAATCGTTAATATGAACGCTTCTACTACGCTTGTCATCTACTTGTCTGTGTATGTGTTAGTGTTGCACAACAACGGAAGTGATTCAAACGCAAAGGAGTTCACACAGCGAAGCAGATAGGACCAAAACCAAGCCGACATAAACCACATACAAACAGTAGTATTATGCAGTTTCAAACGGGCGCGCGCACACACACAAACACAACAAGACAAGACGCAAATCACCAACACAAAGAGAGAGCGAATCACTCGGCTAAGTAGTAAGGCTGATGGGGCAAAACGCAATCACGGCACTGAACTTAGTGAATAACAAGTGAGCAAAGTTGTTGCTAAGCCAGCAAAGGATACCGCAAATGCGGAAATGGCAACAACAGCAACAATAACAGTAGAAATGACTGTTAAAGTGTATACGGAAGAGAAGCAGTGAAAGCAACCAAGGCGAATCATAGAAAGCAGCGTCTAGCTGCCAATATGAAAAACGCCAACTCAGAGCAACAGCTTTTGTGTCTTTGTTTATAACATTACGATAGTTGTTGTAGCTGTTGTTGTAGCCTTTGTTTTGTATGCTGTCTTTGCTCGTGATTTTCACTGTTGCGTCGTTATCAACGAAATATTTATGCGCATCTCCTAACGTTGTTCGTAACGTTTCATAGCGCACATTTAAAATAATAATAATAATACATAATATTAATAATAACATTAACAAAGCAAACCAAAAAGCCGTGAAGCGACCAACAGAAGCAAGCCGCAGCGACCCGTTAAGTGCGTTGCCGCGGGTTTAGAGCATTAGAGCCAAAATAGAGCGGAGGTGTGAGAAATTCGTTCGCGTTTTGCGGCAGTAAGCAGACTATTAACATGCATAATTCGTGGCGGTGGCACGCACTTCAAACACACACACACACACAGACACATTAACACAAATAAGCAACTAAATGCAAAGGCACCTACAGTTACTCGCATAAACACACGGATTTACCCACGCAGACTCATACGCGAAWTTTTTTAATTTTGTTGTTGTTGTTTTTTCTTTCTTTGCTTTCATACTTTGAGCTCCATGGCGTTTTTGAGATAATTTATGTTCATTAACACGCGTTGCCTACTTTTGTGCGCCGAGGTGCAATGGCTTTATGTGATATACGACGGCAGCAGCAGCAGTAGCATCAAAGCAACGGGACCCACAATAATGGCGCTGAAATTTAAATCATTTATATCTCTTAAAAGTTGTTGCTGCTCTTTTTTTTCTGTTTGCATGTTTATTTATGCTTTGTTTGGGTTGCTAAATGATTGCGAAACACTCGACGCTCTTATTCATTTCGCTTTCTTATTCGACGCTTTCAAAAATTTAAATGCCTATGCAAATAATCTGATACACAAGATGGGATGTTCCCTGTGAATGCCGATACCACTGAGCATATTTCAATGACAATTTATGGTTTGGGTGGACTTCGTTGATTACCATTACCACTAAGATTATATTTATGATTGACAGTGGCTTGAGTACTTTGAATTAGGGGGGTTAGAGCGCAACAATATTAAAAAAAAAAAAAAACAATTTTAGTTATCTACATTGTAGTCGTATGCACGGTAGAATAAGCCTTAAGAAAATATTCTTTAAACTTCATCAAGAAATATTCCAAAATTATTTTTAAAATTTTCAGGTAATTTTTTAGTTATTCAAGGAACGTTTCCAGTTTCTTCAACTTTTTCTAATTCCAATTCCTTAGAAGAATTCCAAGAAAAAAATTATAACACGAATTCTTTTCCATTATCACAAAACTTACTATCGTTTACTAATTGAGTTTAAGAGTTGGAAAAGCAGACGTTTCGGTAAGTAATAGCACACATTTAAGTTTATCTCAATCTGCATTGAACTGCTGTTAGAAAGCCAAGAAGTTAACATACTTAACATATATTATTTTTGCCTTAATTCAGGTTGTATATTTTCCTTTATTGGATTCCTTCCGAAAGTTATCTTCCAGAGCTTTCCAATAATATTTAAATCTAACTATTGAATACTTAAAAAAAAAATATTGTCAGGCTTTAAATTTTTCAAATCAGAAGTATTGCTGCTATCTACGTTGAGTCTTTTCTTTTCATGGCGATCATCAAAAATTAGTTTAACGAGTTTCACCAAGCCCACACGTCCGTGACTGGATAACAGTCCATGATCTAAAATCAAAAAATTGCAATAACTACACTCCAAACGTTGCAGACATATGTAAAAGTTCACACAAGTGAGGAAAGTTCTCTGGGCGCCATTCACTTGGGAGTGACCAGAAACGGCAGTTCACGACTTCTGGCCTTAGACCAGCTATGCTCTTTGCAGCCAAAAGAAATATGTTTGAAGGCAAGCTAAAGTGAGAAGGCGAATCATTCTTCCCAGGATTGAGCGCTAGGCAAAAGGACACAACAACCTCAGATGAGAGATCTCCTTTGACGACCACTTCTAATCTATTAACAGTATGCACTTCAAATATCCCTACCCTTTAATTGGGAACATGCCGCAGCCCAGCTGGTTTAAGTCCAGTAAGAATATTCGGGAATCGGCTCGTACATCACTGTTGGCAATCATAACTTCGAACTAACATATGTATATCTTGGAACCAGGGTTAACAGCAAAAGCAACGTCAGCAATTAAGAAGTAAACTCCTCTCTCAACGAACAAAGACCAAACTCTATAAGGCACTTGTCATCGCCCTCCTGCTATGTGGTGCAGAGCTATGGGTATGGGGAGATAAATGGTCTTTTGCAAATGGGCAACGGTGAACACCGCAGTCGATGGAACGATGAGCTGTACGAGATGTACGACGCCATTGACATAGTTCAGCGAATCCAGTTACAACGTGTACCCTGGCTGGGTCATGTCGTCCGAATGGAAGTGAACACTTCAGCTCACAGAGTATTCGACGCCGTACCCGCCGGAGGAAGCAGAGAAAAAAAGACCTCCACTTCGTTGGAAAGAATGACCTGGCTATTCTTGCTAACTCCAATTGGCAACAAACAGTGAAAAAGAATAACGACTGGTGCGCCGTTGTAAGCTCGGACATAACCGTGTAAGCGGTATCTACGCCAATAAAGAAGAAGAAAAAGCTTCCAATTAATATATAAATCGTTATTTTTGAAAGGTGCCTATAAAGCCGTCCTCTAACAGGTTTAATAAGCATATGTCAAAACCTACTTAAGCGCTTCCCTAGAAAGTGTAAAAATGGGTTAAATCAGGTGATAACCACGCCCACACTCTATATAACGACTATGTTGAATACATGCGATAGAAAGATTAAATTTTACAAGAAAGATGGTAAATGTAAAAAATTGACAATGGGCGCAGCAACGCCACCGAAGGAAGCTAATCAGATCATGATACGGACCCAAACTTTGCTGGACTCACACAACCTGCAGCTCGCTATGAAAAACAATAGAGCTACTACTGCTAACAAATAAGCACATACCCATCGAATCGTTGCTCCGACCATATTTTGCAAAGAAGCTGATGCATGCACCTTAGCAGTTCTTCGCCGCTGTGTTTGAATAGCTCGGCCGGTAATCCATCGGCTCCCGCTGCTTTGTTGTTCTTCAGACTAGTAATTGCTATTCGAACTTCTTCATGGTCGGGCAATGGAATGTCTGCTTAATCGTCATCGATTGGGGTATCGGGTTCGCCTTCTCCTGGCGTTGTGCGTTCACTGCCATTCAGCAGGCTGGTGAAGTGTTCCCTCCATAATTTAAGCATGCTCTGGGCATCGGTCACTAGATCACCTTTCTACAAGAGTAAGCTCCGGTCTTAAAACTTTCAGTTAGCCGCCATATCTTTGGTTGGGGGTTTTTCGATCCGGACACAGCCAGGTAGATTGATGAATCTTCTTATGCTGGAATCTAGTACTACAGACAACCAGGCTCAATTTACCGACCGTAGTGCTAAAGATACCTTCTTTGCCCACCCTGGCCAATCACGATTTTGACATGTGGCGGGGCAGCTCTCATAGGCGGGCTCCAGGCGCTCATAGAAGGCATCTTTGGTCACATCGTCCTTCTCTTCCGTCGGGACTTGGGCGCAGATCATCGATGTGCTGAAGAACCTCGCTCTGATACGGATTGTGGCTAGACGTTCATTCACCGAAATGAAGGCGACGAAGTCTCTCTCCCACCACGAATCCCACATCCAACCTGCGCTCCTTCATATAGCCATTGTAGTAAATTCCGCAAGGATCTACTCATCTCAGTCCTTGTTTGATCCATCGCATTTCTTGGACGACGGTGATGTCAGAATTTATTTTCACGAGGACATCTACCAACTGGGCAGCGGCACCTTCCCAATTAAGGGACCGGATATTCCAGGTGCATGCCCTCAACTCATAGTCCTTAATTCGTTTGCCATGGTCGTGATCAAAAGGGCGGTCTCTCATCCGATGCTGTTTTTTTAATTTTCGTTAGAGGTGTTCTTTACGTGGCAGGTCCTAGACCCAGCGCACAACCCTATGCAGGGGATATTTGGCCTTCTTACTTTAGATCGCCTTCAAACGGATGTTCTTAGGCTACCCAGAGGATACTTGGTCAAAGACCAAGCTTAAGCCATATGAAAAAAATCGTTTCTGGCCACTTCCAAGTCAACGGCGATCAGAGCACTTTCCTCGCTTGCGTGAACTTCTACACACGACTCCATCCTGTTCAGGATATAAAACTTTGACACATTGTTATTGCCATTATAGTCGTCGTCAGTATGACCATAATCGTTAACAATACAGCCAAGAATTATATCATTTTAGTTCTCTTAAAATATTAATTTTTATTAATAATTAAAAAAATTACATTCACCAAAAAGTGCGAATAAAATCAGAAAAACTGCAAAGCCTGAAAACACTTATCAGATTCGAAGCTCAGCGCAAGTGTAAACGTAAATATGCAAGACCAACAATAAAAACAAAACCTTTGATTTGCATATCAAAACAAATGTGTTCACTTACACAGTTCGCTTTCAGGCGCAACCAGGATACTTTACGAGCTTTTTTGCCATTATGCTTGGTAAGTACATATTTACCCTTTGCACGCAACTAATGAATTTTTATTACCCGCATTAAAGTGCGCAGTTAGCATGCTAGCGCTTTATGATGTATGTTTTTCAGAAATCCTATTTCATGCTATAAAATAATATCTATTCATTTATATATGTTTGTATGTGTATGTATGTTTTGTAGGTAAAAACTTAAACGCTGAAAAAGCTGCAATAAAAATGACAAAGTTATAGGCGTTAACTCAAATAACAAGAACCGTGCAATCTATGCTCGAGCGGACAGAGTCATTTCAGTTTTTCGACCCTATGCCATAGGCACGCACACACACAAACACGCGTAGAATTCGTTATAATTTGTGACCATAATTTTAGTTGATTTCATCAGTTGCCATATTTTATGATATCATTCAAACTTTTTCAATAAATTTGTTGCACTTTACATAACCGCCATCGTCATGCGCACTTTTTGTGCATTCACTAGCTTTTGCTTATATAAAAAATATAACTGTTATGCTACGCTTTTTATCATCGCCATATAAAAAGTAAATATTTTGCCAACTCTGTTCTTTGCCACTTTTTCTTCGTTTTCCTCTTTGTTTTTATTCAACGAATTATTTATTTACTGCATATTTATTTTATTACAACGGTAGTTGTTGTTATTGTTGTGGGGTGTGGTTGCATGTTTGCGTGTATTTTCGGCATTTACAGGCGTTTGATTGATGGCTTTCGAATATCGTGCAGATTTATTTTTAAATTTCTGTTTTGACATGCATTAAACGAAATAAAATTTCTGCTATAAAAATAAATTTCTTTATGCTCTGGATATAAAAAACTTATAAGTATATTACATTGAAAAAACGGTGAGATTTATGTGCACAAACATTTTTTTTTTTTTATCTTAAAATGACAAAGCATTCAATCATCAATATAAATTTTAGCATTGATATTACTGGCTGGTGTATATACATACTTAAATATAATATATAATAGTGATATCCTCTTATGTTATATAAAAATGATATATGGCAAGTTAGAGTATCACTAGCTCCGATTCAGTTGGTAAGATGGTACACATATTATTAATGAATGCTAAAGTAAAGAATCCTAGTTTCTTACATTGTCTTATGGTATTAGAAAGGGCATATTAGCATCTTCATTATTAAATAATATATATATATAAATACTTTTCTTACGTTTTGAGATTATGTTTGTAAAATATACTAGAAAATTTAAGAACTGAAAAAATTATTTTTACTCATATAATTGTCTATCGAAAATATCAAAACCTAACAAAATAAAAATCGATGAAAACTGTAAATCACAGAATTTTTAACTTTCCTTCTTCTTTACTGCCGTAGGTAAAGGTCACAACACCCTCACGCAAGGGAAAAAAGTTCGCTGACGTTCACTCGGCATTAACTTGGGTGTGGCCAGAGACGATTATTTTACATGTGGCCCAAGCAACTCACGACTTACGATCGTGTAGCTTTTGGGTAGCCAAAAAACATTCGTCTGAAGGTGAGCTACCTTTCTCAACAGGGTCGTGCGCTGGGTTTGGAACCCGCCACGCAAAAAATTCCTCCAACGAAAGATAAAAACAGCCTTGCGGAAAAAGCTAGTGTTTAAAAATTTTGAAAATATATTTCAATCATAAAAGAGAATCATGCATAATATTCATAAGCTAAATTTATAGTCAGCTTATGCCAATGGAAAGTAATGTCCCATTGGCGGTAATCAGAAGCTTCATGGGTTCACCAAAATGTTGAATTTTTATCCACAAACTTCTTACTTTAGCATTTTATAAATAGTTTGCAACTTGAACGAATCCATATGGCTTTCATTACATTTTTCATTGGAAGGTATAATATTATAGTATTGCCAGCTGAGCATCATGCTTCGTACTGGACGACCTTCGACCTTTTCAACTGATGAAAATATAAAAAAAAAGTTCAGAATATGGTGCTTGAAAATCGTCAGCTCGACATCTCTCACGAGTTCGTTCGAATAAGTTTGGTGAATAATAATAAAACAAATAAATCCGCAATCATCTGAATAGAGAAAAAAAAGATCCGAAATAAAAAAACACGCTAAAGCCGCTCAAAAATCAAAGTCATACTCATTATTTTTTTCGATATTCCTGGTTGAGTGGATCATATATGTGTTGCGACAGGACAGAGGGTCAATAAGGAATTTTATTTGGCCGTATTAAAGCATTTGCAAGAACACATCAGTCGGAAACGGCCGGAACCGTGGAAGGGCAATTCATGCATTTTCCATAGATTTTTCAAGGTCCCCAAACTGAAATTGCCGGACCGGAAAAATAATTTACATACATCTGGTGGCTATTACTTTGCAGGCGCCAAATTAAGTAACATTTTGCATTGAAACATGTGCATTGAAACATGTGCATTGACTTTGAAAATACATTTTTTGAATAGCGTAACTTTACATCTTTCAAAATTGTACCTGTTACATATAGCAGTTATAATTTGATCGATCTTATAATTTGCAAGAGATTAGGTTTATAATCTCAGAGCGATTATAATAACAGGAAATAGCTACTCTTGCAACATTTTACAGAGTTTAGTAGGTTTGTACACCTAGCGGTTGTTTGTAAATATACATATATATAAAAGAGCATTATGACAATACGAGTTGCATTCCGAGCGACTGCCTGTCTACCCGTTCGTCTGTCAGTCTGTACAGACTATAACTTCAATAAAAATTTAGATAACTAGATGACACTAGGTCTTATGACAATGTATAGTTATGTGAAATCGGACCCCCAGGTACCGAATATATGGACCCCAGTCCCTATTGAGAGCTTTCAAACAGGAATTTGGAATCTATCCATCTAGCCATCTTTATATCGAGTGTGCGTTAATTCATAAAAAATCAGGAGAAATATTATTGAAATTAATGGAAATGGCATTTTTATTGAACATTTGGGCTTACGAAAGGTGTGTGCACGGTTTGTTCCGCACAAATTGACTGACGACCAAAAATTGCTCAGAATCAAACATTTCGAAGGGCACAATTAAAGAAGTTTATTTGACCAAAAATCACATTTTAACCATTAACCACACCCCGTATTCACCTGATATGACGCTGTGCGACTTCTTCGTTTTCGGAAAAATGCATTTGCCCATGAAAGGAAAGCGTTATGCCGTCGTAGAGGCCATTCAAAAGGCTTGCACTGGCATACCAGTCAACGTGCTAAAACACTCATTCAACATGCTTTTGGACTGTACAAAAATCTGTATTGAAGCAGAAGTAAACTGTTTTGAATAAAATAAATAGATTTTGCCGAAAAACCCATTTTTTCTGTTTTTTTTTTTTTGTTTTTTTTTTTTACCAAAACATAGATAAAATCGGGTGAATAATATGTATGCCTATGACTCATATGTATATGTACGTAATATTTGAATTTCACGATTTTACAATGAATTTTGAATTAATTCAAAAAATGATGATAAATTTTAAGTAAATAACATCAATAACAACGAACTTTTTTACTGCTACTTCATGCAAAAGATAATAAATAATAAAGCATGTGGCAAAAAAGGAGATTTAGGAACCGGTCAATTGATAAAATATAATGAATATTTCCTTTCAATATTTTTGTGCATAAAAACATGAATTTTCCAGCATTTGGAATGTTAGACAAGACAAATGAACAAATGTAAAAGGAGGCGAGCAATCAAATTGACATAAAATGACAACAAAGGTTTCCTTCACAAAAAAAGAACAAACAAAAATCTTCACCAAACAAACACGACTCACATATACTAATATATCGTTGTTTGTTTGCGCCATTGCGTTGTTGTTGTATATTTTTACGACTTTTCATTTAACTGCTTTTTCACCATATAATTGTGTAGCACGCATAAACAAGTTAAATAGCGGTGCTACAAGCAATATAAACAAGCAATGCCATGACAAACTGATATGGACACCACTCCGTATGAGCAACATGCCAATACACTTTTATGGAGCATAGCTTGCCATGCAATACATAAATTCGGCGTCACATATTAACATTTGTATACAGTTGTATGTATGTATATGTGCCGAAATTAGTGTTTGCCTGTGGCCGTTATTTGTTTTGGCAACACATGTTGCTTCATAAATGAATGAAAAGTACATAAAACGATGTGTGCACATCAACAGAGACACATGACTGACATTTGTTGTATGTTTTATTATGAAAATATATATTTTTTATTTTTTATCTTTTTATTTTTTTGCATTTGCATTTCACTTCTTTCTTGTGCTTGTGTTGCCTTAAGGGTGTTTGTAAGATATTTTTCTGGGTGCGACAGGTACAAATATGTCAGATGTGTATTTTAGCAAATAAAAGACTGCATTTTAGAATCATAACACAAACAATAACTAATAGCTCTTTGAAATAAAAGGAATAATAATAGTTCTAATTTTTTCTTATCGGCAAGTACATACCTCAAACTACTTATATTACAAATCGTCACCTAAAATGCAAAACAACGTACCATCAAAAAAATCGAAATTGAGTTTTTTATTGCTAACGGTGCACTACAACATATTAAATATATGTAGCATAAAATTTTCAACTTCCGCTGTCAGATGTAACCAATATATAACCTATATATAACCAATATATAAATATGAATAAACAAATTATAACAAAACTGAAATTTTTTTAATATGAGTGGATTCTATTATACCGTTTTTCTTTCGCCTGTAAACATATGAAAAGTGGTGTTACGCTTTTTTGCATTTTACATGACGATATTTTCCATTTTCCAATTAAAACAAACCCAAAAAATACACTTAAATTTAGAAAATATTTTTAATTTTTCCTTTTCAATTTATATTCAAATCAAGTTACATTTTACTCATAAAACTCTTTAGGAAAATAAATTTCTGATTGCCACTTGCTATTTGCCTTACTTATCTTTGTCTGCATGCGACTGCCATGCACTTGAGCATGTAGCATGACAACTGTTCTTAACTTTTGCGCCCCAAAGGCATTAGAAGTGGTTGCAAAAACTACAAACAAATTGTAACGGACAGACAAGTAGTTCTGCAGTTACATGACGGTCACAACCGATTTAGTTGGAACGTCATGTATTTACCATTTGTATGTTCGTTAAATGAAAATAGAGTTCAATACAATAGCAAGGACAAGACAGCCAAAAAAAACAGAATTAAGTTTAACAAAGTTTTGTATAGAAAGATTTTACCCAATACTGTAGGTTAGATGGAAAATTTTTCAAGCTGAAACTGCAAACATTCAAACGCAAATGTGCTGTCACGAATTCTATCTACATTATGTACTAATAGAGCAGTTTCAGATGCATACATACATATATATAATTATCTATMTGATGATACACAATGAGATTTTATAGAAAAATAACGTTTTTGGGCAACAAATTCTTATATTTTACGAGTTTTATCAGAGAAAGAATTATTAGAGTAAGAAAAATCGTTCAAAAGTATTATATTATGGAAAGGTTGCACAGCAAAAGTCATCAGAAATTTATTTTAATTACAAACTGTTCTGGAATCAACCGCTTCTATTCAAATTTAAATGAAACGATCGAATTTATAAAGGAAAGTATAAAATTAAGAAGCTTAAGTAAAGACTTTTGGTAGTAAAACTTTATTTCTAGAATTTTTTGTGCTGTTTTATTGCTAGCAATTTACTCACAGCTGATAAAAAAAAAACGGTGGAGGATGGAATCATCTGTAGAAGTTCACTGAAATGAGAAAATTTCTCTGATCGTCATTCATTTGGGAGCGACCAAAAATGATTAATTCAAGCAGGTCATGATTCCAAAGTGAGACGGCGAAACTTCCCTTCCCAAAATTGTGCGCTATGTTTGGAACTTGCCACGTAAAAACTAGCCTCAAAAAAACGAATAAAATAACCTTGAAAGAGAGGCCCACTTTATGATCCGAAGCTGTTAAACAAATATGATAAAATTTGTGGACCAAAAATTCATCGATGAATTTTTTCAAGCATTTCTTTTGTTATTTTGAGGTTAGATTCTTATGAAAGATGTGCTTTATTTTTTTTAAATATATTAATAAATTATACACAAACAGAGTTARTAACCTGAGATAGCTACTTTTACACTTTTTCCTAAACATATATTATGTACTCCCACAGTGCGCCACGTCGTATGAGTTACCCGATTGCATGGTAAGCGCAGAACAAATACTTGCTGCTACTACTTTGACAAAGCCGCTGTCCACTCAATATAATTTAGCACGACAGTTGAAAATTAGCCAAACAACATACTTGCGCAGTCAAATTAACATGTGTGTTAGGTTGGGTATAACATGGTACTTGTGGACAAGCGCCATATGTGCAGATAAATTACAGTTGCTTACATATATGCAGACATGTATGTAAGATATATGCAGTAACAGACTAGATGCTCTTCAGCTAGCCTATTTCCTTTCCATCAAATCAGTTTCAATTACTCCGTTTACTGCAATTTCCTCTTTCCGAGTAGCCTGCCTACCTTATGCTTATGTTGCTGTACTACAAAAGAGCAGCCATGACGAGACCAAATACAACAGATTTTTGTGGCCAAAAGTTTTAATAGATTTACAAAATCTGACATTGCTGTCTGTCGCTCAGATTGACGATTTATATATAAGAAAGCAGCATGGCCATAGTGTGGAGCATTTTTGTTGTAGAGTAGTAGAGTAGTAACTTCTCAAATCTTTTAAACATACAAATATTTTACTAGGCAAAAAATATTCCAGAGTAGATTTTTTTGGAAGCTTTATTTTCTAACAGAAACCGCAATATAAAAAAATGTTACCCTAAACGGTTGAAAATTTAAGATTCTTCAATGAAAATAGACTGAAATGTAATTTATATGCGAAGCTCTGAATTCTCACTGAAAACTTTTAAAATTATTTAAAAAAAATTCTGAATTGCTCCAATATACTTTTCTCTGTACATTAGTTTTTTAGCTCTTCACTTCGGTATGTTAGTTCTCGGTTCACCCTAATAATCAGTTATACAAAAATATATTTAACCACATAAAAAAAAGTATCGATAATTTTTTCTAACATTTCCTTTAATCTGCCCTCATTTTTACCATCTTACTTAATTCTCTTCTAATCAAATCTCTGCATATGTTAGCTTTAGCTTGCAGATAACACTAAAGAAAGCAGACAATACCAAAATAAAATTTCCTCCTCAACGTTGATAGCCTTTACTGTCTCGCAAATATCTGTCTAGGCATCGTAATGTTAATTTGYTCGCATATGTATGTATGTACTTTGCCGTGTTAATATAAAGAGTATATATTTACTAGCAGACATAAAATAGATATGCCTTCAATAGCAAATGGTCAGACGTGGCTAAATGCAAACACAGACTTTCACTTTTATTGACTTGCGTACATACTGTCGCATATGCATACAGTCACTGTCATCATGTAATTTAATTAGCAAGAAGCTGACATAAAATCTGCAGACAAATTAATGAAATAAAAAGTTTAGTACACACTTTGGTAAGCACAATTATTTTTTAGAGACTGGCAACAGCTGCTAGCTGAGCAGATTTGAAATGGATGTAAAATGAAAATGATATACTCTTAAAAAAAAAATAAATGTATATGTCAAATAGGACAAATGACCTGCACATAAATTTAATGATATTAAAGTTTTCAATTTGTAAATTCATCGAAATTCTTTATTTTTTATATTTTATTTGTACTGCGTTAGGAATTTTCTCTTAAGGGGAAAAAAGAGTTATTAAATTTTTTTTCATTGTGTTTGACATAATAATTTTATGTCTAAATTTCAAGTCAATTCAAACTGACGAACTACCAATATTTTTATAGCTGTACGTTTTACATCAGATTTCAAAATTTTAAAGCGTTTTTCTACAACTCACATTTTTTTCCGAGACGCTCCAGAGTTATTATGTTATATTATTGAACTGTAATGATATATGCACCATATGTACCATTGATTTTTTAAAAATAATTTTCTTTAACAAAAAACAAGGAAATAAAGTAAATCTTACATAAGATTTTAAGCCAAACATTTCCCACCAGTTGTTTACCAGCATTTGGCAACGTTCTTTCGGTTGGTACTGCCAACATTGGCACCAAATTGTGCCAATTTTTTTTTTTTTTTTTCATGAAATACCAGATTTTTTGTGTGTATTCGTTATGAATTAAATTTGTATTTTATACTTTCCTTCTTTCGTTTGTCTTAATACTTTAAAACATAAAAAATATTTCTTTTCATTCTGTGAATGCGAGGGAGAGTGGGTGAAAGCAATCAAAAAATAGGCATTTGCAAACTTATTTTTAATTTATTATATTTTGATATAGCAAACAATAAGGAAATAAAATAAATGAATAGACAAAATTCTTTAATATAAATTTAATTTTACAATAATTCATTAGCAAAAAAGCAATAGTCATTATATGGCATTCCTAGTTTGCCTATTAGACAGTGGCCAGTACTAGATAAACTGTCATTCATTTTGAAATTAATTTTTTTTAGAATCCAAAATTTAGAAATCTAAATATCTCATATTCTTCTTCTTCAAATAAGCAATTCATTAAAATTGTCCCAGTTTCAACAAAAAAAACTTTTTTACAAACTCAAATACAGGATTATGTCAGTAAAGCGTAAAAGAAAGAATATGTATTACTTTCATTTCCTCTGCTCTCACAATAAATGGCGAAAATAAAGGCTAAAGACTATCCTAATACATTAATACTCTGTGAAGTGTATATATGGTATACATTCTTTTAACACATCCAGTTTTCAGCTAGCGATTCCACCACGCAAGCCGATTTCCTCCATCTGCATTCATTATACACGCTCTTAGTTGTGTGGTTTTTAAGCTCGAAAAGAGCGTAACTCTATTTGTTTTTAACCTGAGCTCACGGTGACAGGAACATCTGCGACAACGAAAAAAGAGACGGGTTGGCTAAGTCGGAACCTTTCGAGATGAATACAATGCTCGAAGCGAACGATCAAGAGGAAACTCAATACAAAATTCGAGCAAATCGCTAAGAATAGATGTAAATCTATTCAAACAAATACAGGATAGCGAAAGGAACATGGCCAAATTATGACAAAACAAAGGGGACTTATTACATAGGCCCAGGAAAGGTATATTCAAACTTACAGCTACCTCAACGGGGCACTGAATATTTTGAAAACATGCGATTAAAATGAGTATGCCTTATAACAACATTTGCTTCAGCTGCAAGTTCAATGGGAGTAAGGAAACGGTTCTTCACTCTACTCCTCTCTGTGAGTGTCCACCTCTTTAAAAAAACAAAAACAGACATCGAACTTTTTGAATCAATCGGATACTAAACCTTGAATGCGTAAAAAGCATAAGAAAAATATGTAGTTCCATTACCGGCACCAAATGGTTTGAAAGAAATTTTGCTTTATTTAATTAAGTAATCAGTCTATATATGGGTCTGAGTATTTCGAATGGTTTTCCAACTTCAAGGAATCTCCATATAGTTCCTTAAATGTGGGAGTTGAACTGTTATTTTTGTCCAACACCTGACAAATTAAAGATCTAGACATAAAGTTCTCTGATTATACATACATAATTTATATTACAAAATAATATTGGATAGTCGAAAAAGTCTTTTCGCATTTCGTCAATAAATATCGTTGCAGTCATCGAGGTAAACTTTTAAACTTCATTCAACCAAAAATTAAATTAAATTTAGGGATGTTGAAAAAAGTTACAGCTCTTCAAAAACGAGTGAAAATAATGAAGAAATTCACTATATTTTTTGTATAATAAAAGGAAAAATGCAACGCAAGCCACCAATAAAATATGTGAAGTTTACAGAGACAACGCTCTAGTTCGTGTAGCACAACAATGGTTCGCCCGCTTCCGTTCTGGAAATTTCTAAATTTCGATTTACACTGATGGAATAATGTCTCTAGCGGAGAAATCGCAAAATGTGGTCGACCAAAATGCTACATACATAAATGATTATTTATTCATTATTATAAATATAAAAAAATAAGTTGAAGTTTGATTAGAATTACGAAAAGACTTTTTCGACTACCCACTCTGTGCCAATAAATCTTAGTTGAACTGTGTGGGATGAAAAACAGACTCATTATTGCAAACAATTTTTAGGTCTCATTTTCTTTTACTTCCTTTTACATAGAGAAGTAATGGTAGATATTAAGGTGGCTGAAATAATTTGCAATAAGTTTGTTGCTCCATATTAATACAACCATTGCCCGTGTACCACAATACAATGTTTGCAATATATTTCCACTTTTACTAAAATTACTTTTGACTAAAATTATAACCTGTTTCAGAGGAACATGATTTATTAAAATATTAGGTGCTAATTAATACGATTTAGGCTTTCTAAGAAAATTTACTTCTATACAGTCAAGACGTTTTAAGTTAAACATAAATATTTTTCAAAACTACTTATAATAAACGATATTTTAATGACTGGTATTAAAAGCAATTTATTTTCCACTCGAATACCCTTTACCACATAAATTTATTTTCAAATTATTGTCATACAACAGAGTACATATGTATAGTCAGGCATTCATTTGCACAATAAACTAAGTCAATTTCAAGGTGTCATTAAACAAAAGTATTCAGTGAATTCTCGTTAAATAAATAATTTTGTTATACAAGTCTGACATTTGTTATAAGCTCAAATATTAGACATATGTATGGCTAATTACCTTTTAATATGGATAACTGAGCAGACAACTTGATTGCTGACTAATAACTGCGGATTTCGTCTTACTTAATGTAGAGTAATTTGTTACGAATAAATGGAAATATATATTACTTGACAAATGTAATAATTTGTTGAACGAAATGCGATACAGTTATTTGCATTACATACATACTTATGTTCATTTATGTAGGTATATACAAAGACATAATGTAAATATGGAAGGCTTATAATCAAATTATATAGTAATTTAGCGCCTAAGCAAATAGCTTACAGAGCTGACAGGCTTTCCGAAAGAGCACAACAAATGCTGGTAGCATAATACACACAGACAATGAAAGGTAATAATCATTACCGTTAAATGGCAATAAGAAAATCGCTTAAATTTTACTAGCCTGGCGGGAGTATCAACCAAAGGAGTTGTAATTCGTAATTATTGGGTTCGAAATAGGGCTGTGGCCGCAAAGTCAGCACATAAAGATATATTTTATAGCCCGAAATTATTGGTAAATACGGCGCGTACATCGAAATGCGCTTCAATTGAATTATTATAGTTGCTTTTATTGGCTTTACTTGGCACACAATGACCTTTGATTGTGTGTGTGGTTTGGCAAGCGTGGTATTGCATGCGGCACATTAACAATCAATTACGCGCACACTTATGAACCTTCAAAGGTGAGTGTTGCCACACAAAGCTTTGAGGCAACAACAGGTGCCGACGCCGCCGCCACAAGCCCAACATGGCTATTTAGTGGTCTAAAAGTAAACGGTGGCTAACAGCAGCCATGTAAGGGATGAATTGCGTACGTAGATATGTCTGTATGTATGTAAATGTGAATTAAATTCAAACGTAAGCGAATCAAGGTATTTATGGGTGTGTGCATTTTTGTGGTACACGGCGTATACGTAATTCACTCAAATGACTAAATGGCTGCAGGAGCATATTAGCATAAATGAAAGTCTCACTAGACAAAGGGAATTGTTTATGTTTGCATTTATTTATACATTTTAAGAACATTCAAACCTGAGTTTCTCAAGTATATTTATACAAAAACGAGATGTAATAAAACGACAACAAATTCTTGTATTGACAACGAATAACATGTTTTTAAGCAAGCACATTGGTTAATAAACAAACTTGCTTGCCCCAAAAACCAAAGACAGCATTTTTTGAGCTGTCAAAAACCTACCTACACTAAAAAGCTAGAGGTTTCGCATAACAAAAAACTATCTATATTATTATAAGAAGAATAAAAATATGAAAGATGGCTAAATCCATCAAAAATCAAGCTTTCCTTTCCAATAAGACTGATATGACTTTCTTTCAAAAAACCCGACTTGTTGTTAAGAAAATTCAAATGTTCTTTTATTAAGTGTGAAGTGCAATCGATACAATTAAATTCTGAATATAACATCATTTAAATTGCCTCCACGACTTCTTTTGCAGGAACGAATTTATTGAGCCCAATTTTTGTGTACGAATTTTTACATCTGAAGCTTGAAGAATGTCTAGCTAATTTCTAAATATCAGTAACTTGAAATAACCCTGCAAGAAGTACTCTAATGCTGTAATATCGCAACTTCTTGGAATCCATTCAATGTCACAATTTCTCGAAATAATCGAATTTCCTAAATTTTTTTTGGCAATACCAGCCAGTGTCAACAGCTTCATTTCGAAAGCAGAACAGACCGATGATTGAACCAGACCAAAAAAATACATCAAACTGCCAAGGTAGGTGACTGTGGTTATTGTTTATGAATAATTTATGGATTTTCTTCGCACCACTCAAACAAAATTGAGCCCCTTCGGAGGAGATGATTTTCTTAAAAACGTTGTTATAGTTTTCAAATGGTTCCAAGGCAAAGTCAGCAAATTCACGATATTTACGGTGGTCTAATAGCTTTAGTTTTTGAATGAAAATAATTTTAATACGGACTCAAACCCACGTTCTTTTCAAACTCCGGCAGGTTATGTTTTGAAACAGTCCCAATTTTTGAGAACTTCTTGGAATCGACAAATTTCGGTATTCAGTAACACTTTTGCCATTTCATTATGCAAAGATATATATTCCAACCGAACCGAAATTCGGAGTCACTAGCCTCTTTAAGAGTCCTGGCAGATCAACAATTGAGCGTCTAGTGGAAAAATTCAATCCACAGGCGCAGTACAAAATGTTCCCGTGCCAGTGAGACAAAAAGTACACATAATGTCGAGAATATTTCTTCTGCAAGCACATCAATTGAGGAAGACCCAAATTAGTCTAAAACATGTCGTCCTCAAGCTTTGGGCTCTCTGTGACATCAATTGATCTTGGCCTACATCCTTAAAAAAAAATTGACGCAAGAACTGAAGCCGCTTGACCACCAAAATCGAATGTTCGTGAATTGGGCTGAGCAACAATTTGAAAATGATCCAGATTTGCATCGAAAAGTTATCTTCAACAATGAGGCTCATTTCTGGCTGAGTGACTTCATCAATAAGCTAAACACGCGTTATTAACCAGGCAGCAATCCACAGTCAGGCAGTACAACATGAGTCACCAATGCAGTACTCTATGAGTCACAATAATATTGTGTATTTCTCAAGAAGATCCCAAATAGTAATGAACGTAAATGGAACAGCTCGCCCTTTCGGATTTTTTTTTTTTTTTTTTTTTTTAAGAATAGAATAGAATATAAATGACCATAATTAGGCTGTGAACTAATCCTACAACAGTCGGGACTACGTAACTGAAGCAGATGGGGATTATTCATCATAATTGAACTCAACGCAAGGCTGTGTTTTTTGTCATTACAAAACCAACAATAATAAACACAAAAACTATATAAGTTTTTGTATACCCATTATTTTTTTCTGGATATTTCAATTATAATTATTTGTCTTCTGCCTGTATTAACGCTATAGCAAAAAAAATTAAGTACAAAAGCTTTAAACTTTTACTGATATTTGATATTAATAAATAATTAGCAACTTGCATAAAGTTTTATTAAAACAAATCTCCTTAAAATCCCACCAAATTCGCACATAAACGCCACTAAAGTCGCAGACAAAGAAACGGCACAAAGTCAGCTGCGTGTCGAACTGGCAGTATAAAAGCTTTTCGAACGCGAAACGGTGTAAGTCGTGAGCTTTAAAAGCTGATCAACAATGCCCACAATACTATATAAAAATTGCATTTATTTTGAATTTTATTTTTTTCCGCCGCAACCAAGCGCATTTCTTAATTAATTATTAAGCATTTGTTAAGCTGGCACAGAGTTTGATGAGCAACAAAAATAAAAGCAACAACAGCGGCAACTATGGCTATAAAATACCGCGACGGCTGTGGCGGCAGTGGCACTTAAGCCACCACTTGATTGCGGCTTTTCATACAGGAAATGAATTGCGAATGAGGCAGACTGGCTGTGGCAGCATTTGAATACTCAATTGGGTGGGTGGGTCGTCAAGCGGGCGGAAGGAAGTGGGTTTAAGCGAAAAATAAAGCAATATGCGTAGCTTAGCGGCAACTTAGCCGTTTTTTTTGGCCACCACAGCGTTGCTTCGCCAAAGTAGCTCCAGTTTCAATAACGCACGCGGGGAGTGGCATTCAAATTTTGTGGACGCGGGTACGACTGTAGGCGTTTACAGTTTGTCGGCAGAGAAAGTTAAGTGAGTTAGTCCATTTCAAATTTAGTTGAATAACAAAAATAAAAAGACCGTAAAAACAAACGAAACAATATTTGCATCCCAACTTAAGCAAAGCCACCGCTAGCAGGTCACAGGCACACTATAACTAAGTGAAGTTGGAGGGGAAAAAATATGCTGGGCAGAAAATGTTGAGAAAAACGCCAAAAATATTGGCAAAGGATATTTTTTTTTTTTTTTGTTTGGCTCTATTTCCGTTTTCAGAACCTTTTTCGTTTCATTTCTGACTGGTAACTGGCTTTGTTTTTATATTTGAATAAATCATACAAATGAGTGGGAACGAAAGCGAATTGTATGCCTCACCGATATGCGCAACAAAGTAAATCAGAGCTGAGCGTAAACTTTGCGAAATCAACAGTGAAATCCACAAGCCATAAAAGTACCACAGAAATGAAAGTTCTCATATTAATTGCAAAGTTTAGTGAGTAATTAGAGAAATGAATACCACTAAATCTCAAATGCAAGAGTTTGTCGCAAGCAAGTTTTGATTTATTTATTATGGGGTTTATATTTTTAATTACAAAAATTTCAATTATTATTATTATTTTTTATTTTTTGAAAAGTTGTTTTGTATGGAAAATGTAAATTGGCTTGTGAAGAATGATGGTTTGCAAAACGAAAAGAAATAAAAGTCGTCACACTTAATTGGCAGTAAAATATGTTAAATATTAAATACTAAATTAAAAATGTTATCATATAATATGTAAATAGAAAATACTAGGAAAATAGTGAATTGCCACAACTAATGTGAAATTTACAAAAAAACAAATGTTTAATCAGTGCTTGCATTTTTTTTTTTTTTTTTTTTTAAAAGTCCATACCTTTCAAAATATCAAAAATATCATACTAAAATTCCACATTAATATTTTAAATATTTTTCTGAATTACATGCTCTCAAATGTTAAAATGTAGCCGCTTAATTCAATCACCTCTTACAGCTAATCATTCAAATTATTTTATCGTAACAGTAATGCAGAGCAATTTAATTTGCAAAAAAAAAAAATAACTATTTTGTTTGATCAAAAATCGCATATTGGGAGGCCAAAATCATCAATCTTTTATTTGGAAAAATTCAACTTCCCTTTTATAAACGTCGCCATTTTTCAGATTTGGTTTCTACCGTAGTTTGTTTTATGGAGAATATTTAATATTTCTCATGAAATAGCCATGAACCCAAACACATCACCAGGTCCCCAATTCTATACGCAACCAAAAAATGGTACTGTTAAACAGTTAGTGTCAACAAATGAAATAGAAAAAAAGGTATGGAGAATTTAAAGTAAGGAAATAAACGAAAAATTCGGCATAAATTAGAAGACTTGTTTTACTCGTTTAAATTTAAACAAAAACTCTTCTTTTTATTATAAAAAAAAAATAAAAACAAAAATTAATAAAATTCATTACGTTACAAATAAAACATTGGGTGAAGTTTCTTTTTGGTACAGTTGAAAATTTGTCTTTGCGTTGAGGAAGAAAGTCGGAAGAAGGAAATTTTTAGTGCCATCGAAGAATAAGATTATTTTAATTACAAAAATTATAAGTAGGTATTAATATTTTTTCTAAATTTGATATTAAAATTAGAATATAAATGTTTGTGATTAAAAAGTTAAAACTGAAGTTTGTTATTTTATTTATTTATTTATAAATGTGAAAAAAATAATACAATTATTTTATTTACACGAAAAAAAGGAGCACTGGCTGCCAGGACCTTCGGCTCGCTGGTGAATCNTCGTAAAGAGTACTGTTGTGGCATGTAAAAAGCTTAGGTATGAGTTTCATTAGATTGAGTTCGAATCTCTCTTCGATTGTGGGTAAGCCGGCTTCCACTAGGACGAATTTSGTGGGCGATTTTGGAAATGCGCGAATGCTTCTGCTTACTGCCATGTGGTACGGAGAGTACAGTTTTTTGATGTAGATTTTCGCGCAGTTGGCTTTGATATTTTAATTCTTAAAGTTTGTCGACCAGTGCTCTGGGAATTAAAGATGATAGCTCCTTGCGAGCTCTAGTTTGAAATAATAGAAGACGAAGTACATAAATGCCAAAATATGTTAATTCTAAAACAGTTTCTTAATTGTATTCTTGGAAATCATATTTATTGTTTCAATATCTTAAAAGGTTTTTAATACAAGGTGCTTTCCAAAGTAAACACGACTTTTTGAATCTAGTAGCAACATATATATGTTGACTGGTGCATTAGAATCTGATATCTTTTTCGATTGTACAGTGATTTTCATGACATTTCATGGATCGGAAGTGAAGTTATTGCGTTTTGAGTGTCAGTATGTTTGTGTTATGGGTGCGAAAATGAACTTCGAACAAAGAGCCAACACTAAATTTTGTTTAAAATTGGTACAACTTTTACCGAAACTAACCAATTGATGAAACAAGTTTATGGTGATGATTGCCTATCCCGTAGCAGAGTGCACGAGTGGTTTCAACGTTTTCAACGTTTTCCAAGTGGTCGTGAGGACATAAATGACGATCATCATGGATCACGGAAATTCTATCTAAACTGTGCGTGAATTCATCAAAAAATCTTCTGATTTAATTAAAATACCGACCAAGTGGCCACCATGGCCCATTTTCATATTTCCTCTCGTTTACACCCATTTTTGATGACCCTGTGAAGTATTTCGGCTAAAGTTTTGGCTATAGTACACTGCATGTCGTCTTCGAGCACCTCGAGTGCTGCTGGTTGATTGACGTAAATCTTTGATCGTAGTGTGTTCATGTTGAGACGCGAAGCATGAGGCGGCTCACCATCTCTTTGGTAACAGAGATCGTCCACGTCGGTCTCCGCCAGATGCAACTGTA
Organism: Bactrocera latifrons; assembly: GCF_001853355.1. Taxonomy (NCBI): domain Eukaryota; kingdom Metazoa; phylum Arthropoda; class Insecta; order Diptera; family Tephritidae; genus Bactrocera; species Bactrocera latifrons. The sequence continues at coordinate 100,064 of NW_017537267.1, read as the reverse complement.
TTTTTTGAAGAACACGAGTATTTGACTCGCCCAATAATATAAAGCAGACATTTTGTTTGCCGACGAAGTTATTAAGCTAGAAATGGGCCTCATGTGAGAAGATGATTTTTTGAGCTTTTAAAACCCTACCATCATTGCAAACACTGTATAAAGTGTTCCAAAAATATCTAGATTCAAACTTTTGTAATTTTACATCAGAACAAATAATTAGCAGTTTAAAATAATAGCATAAAAACTTTACTAATTCAATAACTGATATATCCGTTAGATTTTAACTGACAAGAAATTGATATTAACAAATGGCTCCACAACATCCTGAAAAATGAAAAACAGCAATAACAAACTTCTAGCAAAAGTGTGAGGATTGTGTAAAAAAATAAAATTTTTCTGAGATTTCTTTTGTAAATCTCCTTTCCTTCTACTAGCTTCCTTGTTCCTAAATTATATTATTCATTATTTTAAGAATACTAATTTAAGATAATGTGTGCTGGAATAAGGCTATTTCTGTCTATTTCAGGGGCAAAGACAGTAACATTGAGAACTTGTAGACATGATTCTCTCGACTGATACAAATTTATATATGGTTACATAACACAATATGTAATATTTAGTATTTATTTAGTATTTTTAGATTATTCCGTAATATTCATAACAAAATGTATGCGCAAGAACTTGAAATTGGATGTGTTTAATGGCTGAAATCGGTGCAAATTCTAAGAAACCTAAAGCTAAGAATATTCTCAGAATGCGTTAAATACACCGTTAACACGGCTGATCTTAAACATCATGACACAGAGACTCCAGGTACCTGTGAATCATCCGTAGACACACGCATATAAGTAATTATTCTTCTTCTTTTCTGGCGTATACACCGCTTACGCGATTACAGCAGTGGCGCCAAATGGATATTCCAAGCGAAAAAAGGTCCTTCTCCACTTGGTCCTTCCAAGGGAGTAGATGTCTTCCTCTTCCTCTGCTTCCCCCGGCGGGTACTGCGTCGAATACTTTCAGAGCTAGAGTAATTTCGTCCATCCGGACAACATGATCTAGCCAGCATAGATTCTATCTTTTAATTCGGTGAACGAAAACAATGTCGTCGTATGTCAAGTACCATATACTATAATTTCAAGAAAGGTAAGAAGAACCCACAATAAAGAAAATAAAGTGCAGGAAATAGCGATGAATACTCGATCGAGACTCCATAACTACATTTCAAGGATAACGTCGTACTGGAAACCGCAAGATATCAGGAATTTACGACCCTTCAAAATTAAGATAGAAAAGTTCGTACTGAGCGATTACCCAACGGTAAGATCACATAGCGCATGGTATATGAATATATGCTCCAGAAAGAAATAATTAGGAAAGAAATTCGTAAAAAAAAAGGGATGCCTTATTTTCAATTTATGGTATTGATCATTTTACCGTTTGGTGTAAGGAGAAATATTGCAAATTTAAAAAATAAAATATGATAAATTTCTATATAATGCCTCATATTATATTAGCTACGATTTAGACACAAAATCAAAAAAAATTTCATTCGCAAAATCCTTGTGTTTGAAAGGTTTTCGGAGATTTGTAAAACTGCCAAAGAGACAAGTAGTTTTTACTTCGACCCGTTCGTATTAATGTAAAGAAACTTAATCAGAAATTTTAAGGAATTAAATCTTGTATTTAAATCTCTTGGAAAATAACTGAAAATTGAAAATATCACACTAAGCTACAAATTGGAAATTATTGCTTATCTTTTAGCACAAATATTCTAATAGTTCACTATTCAACTGAATATACATACAAATATTTTAATACTTTCTGCAAATAAACAAATATTTGTATATTTCCTAGCAAATATACCTTGCAAGTCTGACTCTTTAAAAATCCTTTCAAACACTGCAATAAAAATGCTTTTCCAGCTGCTGCAAGTAAATAAACAGCATTGTTTACTTATGTAAATTTTGAGACACTGTCGAGCTGCCAGCAGCAAATGCACTTCTATGCAAGTCTGCACGGAAGCCATGTAAACACACATATAAATGCCAGCATATGTAGCTGATATTGTGTATTAAAATGGCGTATTTGTCAATCAAGCGGCTGGAAGCAAGATTTCATTTCTTATTTTCACCAACAAACTGGCATAAATTAAGAGTCAGCTAAAGAATATAACGGAAAATAGCAATAAAGCAGTTCATATACTGAATATAAATACATATATTTGTTAAGCTGACGGGATATCCGCTTCGTTAAACATTAAATCTGTCAAATATACAAATGTATAGCAAATAAAGAATTTATTGCTGCAAATAAAGATATAAGCGCTTTAAAAGTCAATTCGAGTTATTAAATGACACTCCGTGAAAACAACTACAAATAGCATCTTTTTTTTCATATTTTGTTATGTTCTTGTTATTACTGAAATTTTTTGTAAAAAAAATTACACATATTTGTGGCAGCTCAAGGAAATTCATAGCATGCATTTAGGCATCGATGTTTATAATTAAAACATTTTATTTTTCTTCAGCACAAATACAAATAATACTAATTTCGTTCCTAATTGCAATCAACCACAAGCCACATTGTTAAATATTCACTAGTCTACTTTTAAGACAATAAAAATGTTTTATGAGAGTGATTTGGAAAGTGAAACATGTTGGTGATAGTTAAGCTGAATTTAAATTTTAAAATTTATAATAAGTATATAAATTTAGAGCATTAAATTCATCGAAAATATAAAAATAAAATAATATATTTAAAAAACCAAATTGGAGAAATATTCAGTTTAAAAGGATATTTTTCGAATCTTGAAACCCTTCAATCGCTTTTCAACTTCCTTGTCAAGTTCTTCCTTTTTTTATGCTGATTTAAAGGGTTCACGGGTTCCAAAAAATAGATTTTTTTATGGTCTAATAAAATTCTACAACTCTACAGAGAATTGTCCTAAATTTTCAAGTAGATCCGAGTAATAGTTTCGTAGATACAGTCTTGAGAACTTCTGCGCTTGTGGCTAAGTTCGCCGTCTTTAACCGCGTTTTTGTCGAAACTGTGTTTTTGAAGTCGGTTGACAAGATTTCCCGAGAACTACTCAACCGATCTTCATGAAATTTGGCACAGGTTTTTGAGATACAATTCTTAAATACTTGGACTAAGGATTATTTTTCAATTACAACTATCTAAAAAAACATGTCGCGAAATTTTTACTGAAATTTTAATTTTATTGCAAAAATGTCTGCCAGAGATCCAATTTTCAGTTTTTTCCTTAGTCCAAGTTCTATGTTAATGTTTTAACTAAAACACGTATTTTGTCACTTTAGAAGATCCTGTAAGATGTTTTTCTGCCAACGAGGACGCATCTTTTTTCCAAGGGGTCATCGGAAATAAAGCGAGTTTAAAATATTTTTTTCAATAAATTTTTGTATGTTTCCAACAAGAAAAAATTCTAATAAAATATTTCATTTTTTATACGAAAAACAATTGCTGAATAAACACGTTTTTTACTCGAAGAAAACTATGTAACCCCTTAAAATAATATTTATGTACAAATATAATTGGCAGCATTTTTACCTGTTTTTTTTTCTATAGCTGACATGGATATATCCATAAAGAAAATCATTCAAAAAATTACGCCGTTGAATAAAAAATATAGCAATTAGCTCCAATAAATTTAACTATTATTTGAATCAGCGCAAAAGAACTCAAAAGTTATTTCTGGTATTTAAATGGAAATAGTATGACTTTACAGCTGCTCAAGTTTTGCTGTAGATTTGTTAACTAAGAGCAGCAGAAGCGAAGACAGAGTATATTAATATGCTCTCGCATCAAATTTTAAATCATAAATCAACCCACTTTGCTGCAACTTTTTTCTCTATTACCTCAACACACAACGTTCTATATAAAAGTTTTCTTTACAACAACTTCAAGCTCAATAACTGTCTAGTAAAAAACATCTTAAGAAAGTTTACAAGTACTTGATTTATATCGTTAGTTTATAAAGCAACTATATGCTATAGAGGTCACGGACATGGTTAAACCGATTCAGCTTATAATGCTAATCATTTGTATATGTATTTTTTATATAGTTTATGGCTTAGCATCTCTCATCGTAATTGACTAAAACCAGATAGCGAATATAAGGTCCCTGAGGCAGGGATTTTTCAAAAATATCGGTCAATGTTTATAATATCCGGAAGACCTTTTTTTCAGAAAACTATAATGGAAACTCTTGCTAGAAATGTTTAAAACAAAACGGTCAACACTCACTCTAGCCACAATATATACAATATAAAAACTTTCGAACATCAATGGACAAGGCAACAAAGAAATTAAAATGAAATAAAAGATTTTGCTGCAAATAAAAAAGCCTAGCATTGAACCTCCAACCATATGAAAAAGATCACTTAAATGAAAAAGTTAATATAATAAGCACAATAACAATAACATAAAAAGAATGAAGCCTTTAATTTTTAAGCTGTTACATAAATAATTGGCTTTTTAAATATATTAATATTTATCAAATATTCAGGGCTTTATTTCTGCTGATAGGCTACTATGGCTTTTTTTTCTCTGTTTACAGAATTTGTTCAAAACTCTTCTATTTATAATAAGTTACTCATACGCCTTGGAATACCAATGTTTGCTGTAAAACTAAACCAAAGTTACAAATGTATGCCTATTTCAAAAGATCAACGCGATTATATATGTATATATCACTTGGAACATTTTATGAATGGCAGAATGTAATATTATAAATTTTGCAAGAGGTAAGATTTCAAGTGGATGACCATGTTCTATAGCATATTAATGACTTTTGTTGTACATTTACTTTATATTATTTGGTATTACAAATGAGGCAAATACAATATTTCTATTGAAAAGATTTTATAGAGATATAATCGCTTTTGAATGCGGCGCCTTTCGGGTTAATTGGATGTATACGGCATTCATCATATTATGATATCAGGGATCAGTCTGTGCAATGGAAACCGAAACTGATAACTCATATCCGCCCGTGGCTTTTAATATGCTCCTACATCAACTGCCCAGAGACGTTTATGCGGAAAGTAGTAATAAGTTGAACTGGAAATATTATGAACAAAACACCATCCTGAGCAAGGGGAGTTTAGGAAAATTGGATTATATCCTTCTAAGATTACATTTATATATTTACTCTCGGGTAAGAGAGAAACTTGACATCGCTCTTTCTATCCATCTACAAAACTCAGCAAGCATCATCCAACCCGTAGTATAATGTTTAAAATACGGCTTGATTTGAAAAGAAGTTCTAACCGATGATTCCAAAAACCACACCAAAATGTCAATATAATTGAATGTAAAGGATTTTCTTCGCACCAGAATCGACTGGTTTGTTCATTTACCACACAGATGAAGGTGAATTGACCATAAAATGGCGAATTCAAACGAAAAGTTTCAATTGGAGAACGATAATTTAATAATAAAATTGAATAATTTGTTAACGTTGCTCTTGCGTATATCCCTACATAATTAATTTGTAAACATTACTTATTACAATGAAAAAAAAATCCTAATATTCCTATATTATATAGCACTAATATGTTGAATAAAATGATTTTAATTAGTTAGACCGTTTTTATATATAAGTGTACATTTCAGTCGGAAGCAAATTATATTAATGGTACTATGTGAATCTATAAACTATAATACGAGCTAAATAGGATATCATAATGATTGAAATTCATTCACATTTTCATCGAATCATGTTCAATATTTATGCAAAACTTTTTAATGCAAAAGTTTGGCAACATTCCGTCAAAGGGCAGAGCGGCGCTAATGCTCATCCCGCTAACTATGTACTCAATGCTAGTCAAAGTGTATTTACTTTATTAACAGACTTGTTTTGGTGCCTGACCATAACAGAATCGCTAAAATCAGGAAAAGTGATAAGCTCCCAAAAGGCAGCCTCTTTATGCCACTTTAGCTGAAGTGAAAACGTGCAGGTAACGACATCCTCTTATTATGAACTGAACCTATGGACCACGCATGAGTTTAGCAGGCGTTAGTTGAGGATCATATCTTATTTAAGTGCAAAATCGTCCAGGTCTAGTGTGAAATGCAAGAGATCCACTTAAGTACTTGCTCTTAGGTTTTATCTTGCCACAGTCGTACAGGACACTGCCCAACAGGCATTCATACAAACATTTTTGATGAACGCAAATTGTCGAAGATGTATTGAGGAAGGTAAGGTAGCAATATCCAGACACTTCCGCTTTCACTCTACGGCTTTTGCAAGGCTGAGGTTGAGACAACTCGGCAGTTGTATCTTCAGCGAACAAGGAAAGATAACGGAAACTGATATATGTAAGCCGCCATAGCAAATTTGTGGTAGACTGTAGAGCTTTACCGAATTATCAACGTGTTTCTGATGCTAATGATCAAGTTCTTGGTATCACAGCAGACCATCATTTTAAGCTGTATAATTGAGAATCATGTTGGCGCTTGTAGCACAATCAGCCTCTTCATTTAACCTAACTTATACTTAATCACACCGGAAAATACCCATTCGCAAAAAGCATGAAAGGTTTTTCGAGGTAGAAATATAAAGCTGTTCTGTCACAGAAAAGAAAAATATAATAGATAAATAGATAATCTTTAGAATTACGTTACGGAAATTGATTTTTCGAAGATTATGATTTTAAAAAAGTAAACAGTTGGGAGAGGATTCATAAACGAAAAATGAAGAAAGTCTGAAGTTTTCTGAAAATACCAAGGTGAACGCATATTTTTGGTACAGATATTTTTTTTTACAGATCACTAGAAATACGTTATCGGAAATGATTTTTCATGAATGTATGATTTTCAAAGCAAGCACTCTCTCTAGGAGTACATGGAGCACAAAAGTACAAGGAAAATATGAAGTTCTCCGAAAATTCCAAAGGGAACAAATAATTTAGTAGAGATATTTTCTTATATACACTTGTGCTCACACAATTAAGCCACATAAACGTTATGGTGTACAAATTCATAAAAGCTGAATTTTATTGATAAATCGGAAAAAAAAGTTTCACAAAACTAAAAGAAAGTACTTAAACTTTATTGTACTTATAGTTTTTTAAAGGTAAATTTTAATGTCAAAGCAAAAATCTGTTTTCTTCTTCATTGGTATGTATTTTTCGTGCTCATATAATTAAGCCACCTGCAAAAATAAGCTGTCAGATAAAAGAATTCGATGTTTTGTTCAAAAAAACTTGCCTTATTTAGACTAATATTTTGTTGGGAATCCCTTTTGCAAAATTACTTCCCTGCAGCGTTGGTTCATTGTACGGACTAGTGTGTTACATTGGTCCGGAGTAATTTTCCTCCATTCTTCATTTAAAATTTGCCACAACGTAGCCTTATTTGACGGTTTTCTCGCCGCAACTGCCCTTTTAATAATCTCCCATAGATTCTGTATAGGGTTTAAATCCGGGCTTTGGGCAGGCCACTCAAGACACTTGATACGGTTCATCGCAATCCAGTCCTTAACGACCCTGGAGCCTGTCTCTTATACACATCTTTTACGGGGCAGATTTTCAAAAGTCTTATGTTTTTTAAAATATTGTAAAGCATTCTTAACCTTTCCCCTAGAAAAGGTTAAATATTCCACTACTTTCGCAATATTTTTGAACTTTTGGTAACATTCCCATATGACTCTTCTTTCACATGGAACTGTACTCTTGTTTTTACTCATTGTTTAGAAAACTTTCAAAAAACGTTTTTAAATTAAATGGAACCAATAAACGTTTCACTTTTTTAATATTTTTTTTTTACACAGACAGTGATTGCAAAGCTTTTGTAACACTGGCTTAATTATATGAGCACACGCGACTAGATCAACTGCGAGTTTATTTTCATTTTTTCGCCAACCACGATACTTATTTCTCTGAATATGATCTTAGTAACTTCCTAACATATAACGGAACTTTTTTGCATATCGTTATACAAATGAAAAGCTAATTCGGTGAATTTATTTTCAGAAACGTAGTTTTGCTATGCAGTGGCTTAATTATGTGAGCACAAGTGTATGTCTTACCATKGTCTCTTATACACATCTAGATGTGTATAAGAGACAGGAGCACAAGTGTATGTCTTACCATGTGACAGATATTTTATCATAAAAAAATGTTTTATAATAAATTTTTACTTAAATAAAATTGTCTCTCATTACTAAGTGCAAATATTTCAATAAAAGTTTTCACTTCCAGAAACATACACATGAACAAATAAAAAATATTTGTTGTGCGTGAAAGATAACAGCAAATTTGATAAAGAACGACAATGCCAGCGTAAAGTACAAGCAAAATAAAACAAAAGACGTCGTAAACAAAAATAAGAAATAAGTGGCTACGAGTGCAGATGTACGGCATGAGCATGAAATTTGATGGCAATAAAATACACGCTAAAGCGACACGAAGCTGAAGGTGTAAAACTTGAATGACCATCAAAAAGGTTATGCCACATAAAGTGTGCAGGCCATTTTTTTTTTTTTTTTTTTTTTTTTTTTTTTTTTTTTTTTTTTTTTTTTTTTTTTTTTTTTTTTTTTTTTTTTTTTTTGTTGGTTTTGTGTGTAAGCGAAAGTGCGCCCGTGTATGTGGGCTTGTATGAGGACGACTTTCTTTCAATTTTGCGGCAACTAAAAAATATTTACTGCTGCCGCGCTGACTTAGGGTTGAGACTTATTTGACAGCAGTAAACACACACTTGAGCTGAATTTGTGGGAATTAAGCATTTACATGACTGCGACTTTTTTTCGACGACGAAGGAAAAAAATTGTGTTTTCTTGAAATATTTTTTTTTTTTTTTGCATATAAAATAAGTACATCGCTAACTTACCTGCTAAATTTGTCGTATATTTTATTCGCACACAAATTTAATGCCACAATTGCCGGTCATGTGTCGCATTGCTGCTGGGGGCCCCAACTCCGATGGGGAAATAAATTCGCGTAACCTTGCAAATTTTACGAGCTACGAATATGAAATCTTTATTTCGCCAAATGATGTCCTCTACGTATGTGTGCTGTACGTTCGCGACAATAATCAGTCACACAAAGGTGTTAGGCGAAAAGCAAAATTCGAAAGTCCAAAAGTCGTCAGCGGGCTTGACTGCTTTGCTTTTTGCATATAAATAGCATGCTTTAGGGCTTCTAATACCAACAGTCGATACTTACTTGCTTTTGACGTGTTATCTAAGGGGTCATAAAAATCTTCGCACTTTGCAATTTTCTCACAATTAGTTGTCACAATAAAATTTCGCGCACGAATTGAAAAATTTACATGCATGCATATAAACACTTTACAAATTTTACAATGTTCAATTTGATTACATTTCAGTAAAATGAATTACTTCATGCGCCCACAAGCGCACTACACACACACACCAACACGTTGGCAAACGCGCACACGTGTGGGGGGTTGCGTATACGCCCCAGCACCTCGCTGTTGTGAGAAGTTGACTTTTCGCTTGACTGCCAGTCAGCTAGACAGTGAGCGCCGCTGTTAGTTAGTCGACAGCCGACATGACATATCAGTTACAAACTGCTGGCAAAAGGTTTGCTATGCACGAAAGTTTCGGTTACGCGCCAACAAGTATGCAACGGAAATATGCGCAAAACCACTCTTACTCACAGCAACTTTTCAATTTTATTTTCACTTTTCTTTACATTTTTATTATTTTTTTTTTTTTTTTTTTTTTTGGGCTTTAGTACCTTTTTGAACTTCTACAAACGTGACAAACGCGCTCGCCAAATGCGAAACTGACTTTTTGATTTTGTGTTTTTGTTTTTTGTTTGCCTCAGACCGACTTTCTAACACATTCACAACTCACTTAACTTAACTTTTAGACGTAAAGTTTTCGCCATACGCTGCCTGCGCACGGAAAAGGTATCTAATATGGAATGTGCAATGGTAATTTGTAGCCACTCAAAACCTGCACTCAAGCCTTAGAATTTTTCTTTGCACTTTGCATGTCTTGCAGCGCCTGAAAGTATGTTACGTTTTTCGTGCTATCAATTTCTGTTGGTTTTTTTTTCGTTTTTACACACAAATATTTCGGGTTTGTTGCTGCGGCTACAGATTTATTTATTTATTTCTTTTTTATATTCAGTACAAGCACAGATTTGCTGCCTACTTCAAAGTTTGTAGAGCACTCAAAGTGAAAGTAACGCTGGCATAATTTAAGGCGCAAATACTTGACACAAACTTGTTAACTTGATATGAAAAAGTAAATACGAGTAAATACTTCAATTACGCTGTAATTGTGCCGACATTTGACAAATGCTTACGCTTTTGGTGTTTTCAAAGTGCCAAAGTGCCAAAAAGTAGGCTAGACTTATGCGAAATATGTGCAAAGTTTAACTTTAACGTTTTGTAGCTGTCGCTTAGCTCATTGGCGTGTATTGTGCGTTTATGTCAAAAAATCAAGGCTGTTAGGTTAACGGCGCACATAACTTTGGCATACCTTTAGGCGGTTTACTAAGTAAGTCGTCGCCGTTTTGTTATCGTGTATTACTTTTTTATTTTCTTCCTAAAATACCTTTAGACAGTTGTTTTTGTAACACAAATATTAAGCCGCAATTACTTTCTTATTTTTCGTGGCACTTCAATTTGCCTAGCAACCGCACGTGTCGCATGGTGTGCTATTGGCACAACTAATTTATTTATTCGATAAGTTTATTAATTTCATATGCTACCGAATTTTAATTGTTGTTTATCAATTGAACTTGTTTGCTGCTATCAACAGTTGTCTCGTTACGCCTCAATGTATGCCGACATGAAGTACAAATTTTTGTTAAGAGCGCATTTATATGCGCTTTTCATAATATTTTAGTTTATCCATGTTTAATAAGTTTGTATTTTATGCTTTGCAATTGTCTGACATTCATTGTGTGCTTGTAGGCGCAACATATTTTGGCGAGACTTTTTAGCAATTCTCAAATTAGGCATATAGTGCAATTAAACTTGATTTTATTTTCGGCAATTGGTCTTATCAATCTTTCACCTTGGAGCCTGAAATTATGCTTAGTAATTAGATTTATCAACGTTTCAGCTCTGATTAACACTGCACGCCTAAAATTATGCTTGCTTTAAATCTATAAAATTCAAATTAAGCTTAAATAGCTATATTCATAACCTTCACCGTTATTTTCAGCATTTCCACCATTTTAAAAAATTTTTTGTTTGAACATACTCATAGCACTTCAACTTTAACCCTTAGCTAGGCAATCCGTTCGCCCAATTGTTACTGCAATTATTGTCGAACGTAAGTCCATGCACAAACACACCGATAAACCGTTTGACATTAACCGGGGTCAGGTATGCTTTACACGCGCTGCTTTAGTGCGTTCGCTGCCAGCTTGCTAAAGTGGCAGCACGACACGACTGAGGCTGTAGCAATTTCGTTTGCGAACGCTTGCGACTTCAGCACCGCGACCGAGACTTCCAACTGACCGACTTTCGTCTTAAATTAAGCCTCTTCGTGCGAACGTGTATAAATAAGTATATATGCGGATGCCGCCGACGCAACGCTGTACTGTGATACACCGACACACTGCACTTTTCGACAGCAAAAACAATAATAACAAAGGCGACTTTGACTTTTCACCGACTCAATCGACACGCTTTCGTTTCGCGATGTTGAAATGCCAGCCAACTAGCAGCCAGCAAGTGATAGCCTGATTTTCTAATTTTCTAATGCACACACCTTTTAAAACTGTACTTGATCTGTAGGTTTACTTAATTTATTTTTTTGTTGTTTTATAATACATGCAAATACTGATTATGCAATGCACTATCCACGGCTGGATTGTTTACGGAAACTTTTGAACACTTGGCAGCAAAAATGACTTGCTTTTCATTCGTATTTATTGGTTTTATTATTAAACACATTTTTCATAACGGTCACTACCTCAAACAATCGCAGATTATAAAATGATATCGTTCACTTGTTAGCAAAACGAGCGATTTTTGCGTTGAAAACGCGTACGTACGAATTCACCGTTACCACTACCGTTGGTATCCTTAACGAAACTAACCGAGCGCATAGCATTAGTAGCATCCTTACAAAAACTCGGCCAATACTTTCCTACTTGTCTATGCTGCCGCGCCGAATAAGCGACTCACGACTGTGGAACGAAGTCAAACGCGAAAGTTGCACGGCTTGTAGCTCGCCTGGCATACACACCTCCTACTGCATTCGTATAGCGAAATCCACCCGCCACAATTTGAATGCGTATCAAGCACACAGCCGTGGAAATGACAAAATTGTGACAGTAATTGCTTTTGTCTCTAACGGTTAAAAGGACAATACGCACTGTGAGCGAAAAATACGTGAGCGCGGGAGCGTAAGTGCGCTTCAGGTATTGCGAGCGCATGCGTCAACTCGCAGTTATGCTCAACCGAGAGCATAAGTTGACTATAATTTTACTCGCGTTCTCGCAACAGTTGCGGTCTTGTGGAACGTAAGTAGCATACAAGTGCTTTTCAATACAACTCAGTGCGCAACGGTGTGGTGTTGAAACATATTACACCTTTGGAATTGGCACGTTATTTGATGCATCGACGCTGCTGTTCAAGCTGAAATATGGAAAATTTAAGCACACTGCACGGCAGCGCAAGTTCAAGGAAAGCATCACGCCTTTTATGAATGAAAGTTATGCCGTGAATGTTCAGCTGTTGGTGTTCCGGTTCCATATTGTCTCTTCAGGGTGCATTGTGTACAATTTTACTACTTTTTTACTGCCAATTTAAACCAATTTGGACCTTTTCCAAATCCTAAACTAAAGATTTTCATAATTCATTCAGTTACTGACATCTGTTGTCATTAACAAAAAGTGTCCTTATTATATTGATTATAGGGCTCATCGTGGATAGGAAGCTTTCATAGAGGCCGAATATCGAAGAGAGAGCATAAGAGACAACATAAGCCTTATATTCTGCAGAGGAGCCATTGGCAAAAGGTAGGGTCTCTCACCGAAGTGGTCTGTTGACTCTACAACACCATAGATAATCCCATTATGTTCTACTCCATTAAGTTTCACTCCAATCATGGCACTCCGTAGACATCGTTGGAAGGCGTATGGCTGCGAAAGTTGCTATCAGACTCAGAGAATCTGTGTTCCTAAAAGAACAAGTGTCTGAACAGTCGCAAATCCTCACACTATTTGACTTCATACTAGATCACTTATATCATGGAGTCGCCAAACCAAACTCTGGCGACTGGAAGAAGCCGTTGGAGGGGCAGTGATCTTTTTTACGGATGGGTCAAAGGTTGGGGAAAGTTGGTTAAGTGGGCTGCTATCAGGGGCTCTCTATAAACTGCAGCTTCAGACTTCCTGACTATTGCAGTGTTTTCCAGGCCGAAGTTGCAGGCACTAAGGTAACAGTAGATTTACTGTTCCGGGGTGAAGCTTTCTTCTGAAAAGTGAGCATCCACTCAGAAATCAGGACGCCAATACTAGCCTTGAACTCACTAACAGAACTTTCAGGGTTGGTCAAGGAGTATATAACCACGCTATCAATAGTATCGAGTATTTTTGTGATAAGACTGGTATGGGTGTCAGACCTCAGCGGAATCGCAGAAAATTGGAAACCTGATGTCTAATAAGGAAAGATAGCTGGGATTCGTGATAGATTGACTAACGCTGAGCAACCGCCGATACATGCGCTGGTGCAAAATCTCTTTTGGCCATTCAAGAGATTTAGGATTTCTTTACCTCGGTAAAGCCCACTTATTTCTAGTTTTTGGCTTTTAACAGGCTATTGCCCCAGTGGCGTTCATGATGTAAGCCTGGGAATCTTACCAGACGCCATTTGCTGTATAGAATAAGACGAGCTGTTAGCAACTCAACACTTCTTTCTTGACTGTGCCGCGTTTGGGAGGTCAAGACTTAAATACTTATAAACGCATACCTTCAGACATCCTATCGAACTGGTGTTAATGGAAATTTTTATTGGGTTCGAACACAGGAGCTCTTACTTTCTATCATAAAGGTATACATACAGCAGACAACGTTTTTGTTCTTAGAACTCCTATAAAAATGATCATAAGAATATTCATAAATCGACAAAGCGCTCTATCCCGAATAATGTCTTCTGATTCGCCCAAGGAAAGACTGCCAAGATATTCAACCTCTTGCAAAGGCTGAACAATGGAGGAGAGTACCTATTTCCGCCTCACCTTCCTTCATGTGTCTTTGACAATATTCTAAATCAGAAGAATCTCGCAAACGCACAGAAACGATGTCCATATGTCCAGTTCTAGAAGGCAATATGACAACGGAAATCTCTTGGTAGCTCATCGGCCTTGTAGTTTTCAGCGATTCCGCTCTAACCAGACCCAAACAGTCTGATAATGAAGTACCTTTACACCTTTTCTAGGGTAGACAGACTGACTTTAATTCTCAATAATACTATCGCCGCTTTGCCGTCGGAAAGAATGTTTACCTGCCTGACACTCAACACTTCGGAGCAGTAAGTCTACTGCTATCTTAATAGCAGTTACTTCGATCGGAAAATCACTACGGTCCGCTATAAGAGTTCTTTACAGAAGATTATGCCGCCAAACTTTTCCTCTAGCTGCGACCCATACATGAAAAAGTTCACTGCCCTATTCACCAGTGACTTCTGCTTATCCACATATCCCTCATCGGTATGTGCGCAGAAAAACTGTCAGAAGCAGTAGCCTCTGAGATGATGTGGTCTAAGTTGTCAGGGATGCAATTGAAAAAGAATCGAATTTCAGCGTAACCCTTTTATACACGAAGTTCATTTAACCTTTAGAGCAACCTTCACAGCAATACACCTGCCGGTATTATGCACTGATGGATATTGTACAGTTATATCAATATTTTATTTTGGTTTAACTCAACTCGGCAAAATTCATTTCCGTTGCCAATAAATGGTAACAAATTTCTTTGATTCTAAAAACAGTGTTAAAATATTCGTTCAAATACATATACACCATACTATAAAACTGTATGGTATACTGCAAAATCATTAAAATTTTTGATTGAAGCCTTCCCCCGAGTATAATCTTGGGTTAGATTTCGAAACGCATCCTGTGGTCTAATAGAGTCTAACATTTCTTGTCGAAAAATTAAATTCATACATTAATGTTCATAACCAAAAAACAATAAACCCGCTGTGCAACAAAAGTTTGTAGTAGCAAGCTGCAACTTTCGCTATACATTTCATCAGTCAGTAACCACCTGAGCTCGCCACATACACACACCCAAGCAAATTGTAATCACAATAAATTCCCAGTTCGGATGCCGCGTTAAACTGATTATCTCACGAACACGCGCTGTTGATTTCACTTTTTGTTGTGACCCGTGCTAAGAGTATTCAACTTTTCGTTGCATTGGCAGTTAAAGCGAAATGTGAGGTTATCATTTGTGCGGAAATAAAACTTGGAGCAGCAGTAAGTTTCAAAAACATTTGGCGAAAGGCTTATAAATTTCTAATTATTTTTTCCATACAATGGAAAAAGAGCTAATGCTTTCATTTTAATTAGATTGCAGTTTAATTATCCCAAAATTTGTGATATACTTTCAACCACATCGTTAAAAAATTTTCCAAGATTGGTACAACTTTTTTCTGACGATTTAGTCGTTCCCGAAGTGTTTTTTCGGTTTAAGAACAAGGAATCACAGGGACCCAAATCTGGCATATACGGTAGCTGAGCGATGCTTCTCGTTTCGTTATGAAACAAAAAGTCAGTCACAGTCATGCTTAGAATTTGACGGTTCCTTCAAGCCTTTCGCTACGAGTACGAGTAATGTGTCACGATTCGTACCTAAAAGTTCAGTAGATCCTTAATAGATATTCAGATCCTCTACTATATATAAGGGCTGAATAGAACCTTAAGCGATCTTGAGATCTCTACTAACGTGTGATCCCATTAGAGGTATTTTTTCCAATAGCTTTTTCTGACAGATCAAGCGAGAATCGTGTCGGTGTTGTGATATTATTTTTGTTCAGTATTGTTTGGAATTTTATCATGGAAAGACTTATGTCTGAAGACTGTTTACAAATCAATCATCTTTATTAAGGAAATTCACGTTCTGCAAAAATTTTGTTTCTCGCGCTTCGCTCAAATTACAGGTATGGCCAAATTATATTCGGTGTACTGAGCGCACTATTCGCAACACCTTAATAAACGAATATTTGATGCGTGAAAGCTCGTGACTTCAACATGATACCACCACTTCCCACGCATCAATCAATAGATTTATTGAGAGAAAAATTCGGTAGGTAGTTAATTTCACGTTTTGAGCCTTTCGATTGGCCACCCAGATCGTATGATATTACGCCGTTAGACTCTTTCCTGTAGGGATATTTAAAGTCTAAAGTCTATGCGGACAATCCCTTTTCGTTTTCAGGACTCAGTGCAAAGATCGAGTTATCGAAAATTGGATTCAACGGGTGGACCATCTGAGCGTAACCACTGCCAACATTTGAAAGAGAAAAACTTAAAAAAATAAATTGACAAATAATGTTTTTTCGAATGATTACAAACACTCTCCATACAATTTCTGTAGAAGTTGCTGTGTTTTTTCTTTAAAAAAGTAGGGACCTCGAAATGGATCACACTTTACACTTTAGAATACAGTTATACCAAATATTAAAAAGGGATCACCAACTAGACGGTCACTGATATTTCAGAAAGTATAGGTACTTTCACACAGAATGGGAAAAGTCGAAGAGCCGTGATGTCTATACAATGACGCAACAGAAGATGACGGGACGACACTAAACGCACATTCTTTAAATGCGTGTACATGTGCACATGGCACCGCTAGCCTTTGTTCCACATCGTAGCTGTTAAAGACGTCATGCACAGCATGGTGGAAGGTGGTTGAAGTACCAACTTCTCGAATCCAATCCTTCTACTCGCAACTGTTGACATAAAAAATACATCCAGTAGTGCTAAATGGACCAGTATGGTTGACGTACATAAAAGTTATTTCAAAAAGCCCTGCTAATTGTTGAAAGAGAAGAAAGGAGAGACTACCTTGAATGAAAGGAAATAACATAATATGCGAAACAAACGAAGCAGCGCAGGGATCCATCTACGGACCACATTTATGGAATGCCATCTCTGACGGAATTCTTAATGTCGAAATGTCCGATGACTGCTACCTCGTCGATGAAGCCTTATGATAATTGCCGCCGGGTTATGTCCTGAGAATCCCTGAGAGATACAATTCAGTCTATTTAAGTTAAGCAATTACCAGCATTGAACCAATGATAAGTGTTATATTTAATATATTCAAATATTAAAACAGAAAAGAGACAAGACGCGCTTATTTTTAATATAAGAAAGAAGTTCTAATATGAGCAAAAAAAAACAGTTCTGCTTGAAATATAGAAAACTATTATAAAATTTAAAAAAATATCTCGAAATTTATGAAAATACATATAACTCAAAAGTGAGAAATGCGTGCACTTTACTCCTCCGCCGCAAACCGAAACGTCTACACAGAAGCTGGCTTAATATGTGATGCGGTTGCAATTGAAAGAATCACACAATTTAGTTACGCAAAGAAACCTGAAGAATGCACAAGACATAAACACTGCGACTAACTACAATAACAACAACAACAACAACAACAATGGGAAGCAGCTAAACAACTTTGTAAGTAACATGACAGTGAAGGGAAAATCTTTGAAAATCTGCTGGCTGCAATTGCACACCAAAGGACGATTGTCTCACAGCAATGTTGCGGTGTGGGCGAGATTTCTACTGCTTCTTCGTCTTCGTCTTCGTCTTCTTCTGCATGTTACTGGTTTTATATGCCACAGACTTTTTGAGCGAATGTCGTTGCAGACGTTTACACGTTTATGCCGACAAATATGAGTGTAAGCATTTATTTTGCACGCACACAACCACATTGGCACATACGCAGAATGTGGCTTTACACAGAGCTTACATTTGTATGCATGTATGAGTGTGGGCATATATACATATATATATTTTATATGTGTGAATAAATATACTTTTTTATATGTGTGCCTTGCACGACTAGCGTCTTCATGCGATAGCGCTTAGCTTTCTCTGCACTTTCTGCAATCTAACTTTCTCTCTATACTCCTTTCCACCGCTTTTTGCCATTCCGTCCACTCTTCTCCGCTTGGCTGTGTCTGTTTGACATCTGTCTGCAGCTTTCCTGCATTTCTGCTGCGTACATAATATTTTTAGGATTTCCTTGCATTTCGTTTGCAACAAGCTTTACAAGCTTCAAGCTCCCTCTCCACCTCACTTTCTGAGCTGTTTTCTTTACTCACTGCCTTTGGCGTTTATATAAACTCCTGTGCCCCCTTTAACTTTACCTCTTTTCCATAACGCTGGCAACATTTTGGCACCCACATCAATGCTTCTCGCAATAGCAATTTTTGCAAGCGCAAAAACAAAAATTAAGTTTTGCACCAAATTTAAAATCTTCAAATATTATTCTGCTCTTTCACGTCGTACTTTTTGTCATCTTTGCTGGTATAAAATATACAATTTCATCGCTGCTCATGTCTTTAACTCGTTTGCCATTCGCATTGTGTACATTTGTACATTCCATTTATTTAATAATCCCACTGCTTGAAAGTGTATTTGGTGCTAAGCGGATGAAATCTTCAAATTTGCTGTTGCATTTTCCATCAGTATGCGGAAATACAGCACTTAACATTGTAAATGATATCAAACCGCAAGCTTTCACATATGTACTTAGATATGTATATATTTGTCGGTGATTATATTATATAATATATACATAAGTACATGAATAATGTATAAATATGCAAGTACTAGAGTTAGGAACATGCAAATTAATATTAAATTTATTGCTTTGGTATATTATTCAATCTACAAATACAGCAAGGTGCATCAGATTCTTCTTTTTCTTCTTTATTGTTGTTTACTTTCACAAATTTTACTCCAATTGTAGATTCCAAGTATAGTCAGACGCGTCACCCCCTGGTCATTCCAACGGAGTGGTGGTCTTCCTCTTTCTCTGCTTCCCTCGGCGGGTACTGCGTCGAATACTCTCAGATAATCGATCCATCGGCTGTGGTACTCACCGTTGCCAATGCGCAAAGGACCATAAATCTTTCGGAGAGCCTTTCTCTCGAACACTCGAAACGCCAACTCATCAGATATTGTCATCGTCCATGTCTCTGTACTACATAGCAAAACGGGAATAATGAGTGGCTTATAGAGTTTGGCTTTTGTTCGTCGAGAGAGGACTTTACATCAGATTCGGGCCTCTTATGGTTCAGTTTTAAGCTCTAAATTGGTGGACTATTTATCTCTAAAAAAAGCGCATGAAACGTACCATTTTATTTTTATTTTCGTTGTAAAATCTCGATAATTTATCAATGACAGTCCCCAAATCTTTATGGATATTGAAATAGTTTTCTTCAAATTGTTGTACAATATGCGAAGAAGTAATACTATTTTATTTGTAAAAACAATTCCAAAATCGAAGTGTTTCCTGAGTAGAGACTTACTCTGCATAATGGAAAAAATGGAAGCCATCAAAAAACCATTGCCAGCATTCTTCTAACAAACGAAAATTGAACAAGTAAGGAAGGGCTAAGTTCGGGTGTCACCGTACATTTTATACTCTCGCATAATGATAATCGGGATTTCATTATTTTTATTTTGCTGTAAAGTTAATTAGATTAGATCAATTTGTGAACTTTGAGTATTGAATTATAATTTAATTTATTTTAATTGGGGATTCCTCAGCTCAAATACCGTAGTTGTGTAAAGTTTTATTCCGCTACCATCATTGGTTCGTAATGTATATAAATATTATTCAGAGAAGGCATCAGATGGAATTCAAAATAGCGTTATATTGGAAGAACGCGTGGTTGTGAACCGATTTCATCCATATTTCGTACATCTCATCAGGGTATTCACAAAATATTATATACCGTATTTCATTGAAATCGGTTGAGTAGTTCCTGAGATATGGTTTTTGTCCATAAGTGGGCGACGCCACACCCGTTTTCAATTTAAAAAAAAGCCTGGCTGCAGCTTCCTTCTGTCATTTCTTTCGGAAAATTTAGTGTTTCTGACGTTTCTTTTAGTCGGTTAACGCACTTTTAGTGATTTTCAACATAACCTTTATATGGGAGGTGGGCGTGGTTATTAACCGATTTCTTCCATTTTTGAACTGTATATGCAAATGACTGAAAGAAACGACCCTATAGAGTTTGGTTGACACAGCTATAGTAGTTTCCGAGATATGTACAAAAAATTTAGTAGGAGGCGGGATGACGCCCACTTTTCCAAAAAAAACACGTCCAAATATGCCCCTCCCTAATGCGATCCTATGTGCCAAATTTCACTTTAATATCTTTATTTATGGCTTAGTTATGACACTTTATAGGTTTTCGGTTTTCGCCATTTTGTGGGCAGTGGGCCGATCTTGCCCATCTTCGAACTTAACCTTCTTATGGAGCCAAGAAATACGTGTACCAAGTTTCATCATGATATCTCAATTTTTTCTCAAGTTACAGCTTGCACGGACGGACGGACGGACAGACAGACATCCGGATTTCAACTCTACTCGTCACCCTAAGCACTTTGGAATATATAACCCTATATCTGACTCTTTTAGTTTTAGGACTTACAAGCAACAGTTATGTGAACAAAACTATAATACTCTCCTTAGCAACTTTGTTGCGAGAGTATAAAAAGGCTTTGAATACGGCAAATCGGTAATCACGGAAACAAGCCAAAATTGCGTACTCGAAGAAACTCCCAAATCTCATGACTATTCTACAAAATCAAAGAAACGAGTGGTATCCAAAAATAAATTAAGAAAGCTGAATCTTAGGTATCACGAAAAAGTGCTGCTTAGAATTGCCCGAACACACATGACATAACTTGTCTCAGAAGTGGCATTCTATCGTATTTTGTGATGAAAAGAAGTCCCAGATACCATCACCATACTCAACAGATCTCAATATTTTAGAGCAAAGATTGGTAACAATGGTGTATGAGGCTAGTAAGCAATACATAATATATGCCACCAAACAAAAACTAATCGATGGCGTGAGACTAGCGACTACGTCAAGACAAAAACATACCCGGAAATTGTAATTAAATGCCAAATACGAGCCGGATTTGTCAAATTGGTTTATAGAAGCTGCTTAAGTTGGTACAGTGCGTATCAATTTTTACAATGAATAAAACATAACCAAAATTCGTGTGCCGAATCGTTGCGAATGTTGGAAAAAGCGCCACTATGATTTAGTTCTATCAAAAACAAAATTCTACGCGTGGTACAGCCTTTAATAAAATGATAAAAAAGTGAAGGATGTGGTGCTTGGAAATGGTCAGGCAAGAGTTAAAGAGATGGCAAGATAACTCGACATCTATCGCGCATTCCTTCGAATGGCTTAATCGTGCAAATTCCGACCTCACATGCTTGAAGAGCATTACAACTGCGGATGAGCCTTGGGTTTATGAGTTTCATATGCAAGCAAGTCAATAATCATCGGAGTGGGCGGGAAAAAAGAACCAAAACCAAATAACCTACGCCAAGGAGGGACAGTCGATTATAAAAAGTTCTATATAGCCGTAATAAGGCGTTTGCGAGGGAACATCCGTTCAAAACGGCCAGAATTGTAAAAAAACAATTTATGCACTATCGCATAGAGCCACGATTGTGACCGAATTCAAGGCCAAAGAAGCAATGAATACCGTATGATTTTTTCTTCTTCTCTGAACTGAAATTGCCGCTCCATAGAACCTGGTTTGAGTTGTTCGAAGAAATAAAACCAAATTCGCTAAAGAAGCTAAAGGCCATTATGGACTGGATTCTATTCTAAAAAGAGTTTATGAATTCCTTGTAGACAAAGGCGGACTTTTCCATTATTAACTTAAAAACATTGTAATTAAGTTTTAAAATTGAAAATGTTAAATGTTAATGTATGAAACTAAGTGACGAAAAAATTAAAGTCAAATTTTGTTTATTTACTTTTTTTTTTTTTTTTTTTTTTTTTTTTTTTTTTTTTTTTTTTTTTTTTTTTTTTTTTTTTTTTTGTGTTTCTGTCGGAGATTGTATTGAAGTAAATTTGTTGAATGATGTTAAAAAAACGTTGTATAAATCAAAAATTTTTGATAATATTTCACATTAACTAAACATGCTTGAGGGGCACTAAGCTGTTAACACTCAGTGTAGTATATGCACTATAAATTGTAAACTTGGCTGCGCCAATAAAGAAGAAGAAGAAGTATATGTGCAATAGGTTTGCATTCGGAACCTAATTCATATTAATGTAACGCTACTAAAATGACAACCACGTGATAATAAATAATGAATAGTTAAACTTAACCTTCAAAAACAATGTGTACAAATGTCACAGTTTTCGGACAATTTGTATCCACAAACCGCATTTTCAAGGAGTTAAGGTTTGATATATTGACAAAGGCATTTTATGTGTAAATT
Source organism: Bactrocera latifrons (assembly GCF_001853355.1). Taxonomy (NCBI): domain Eukaryota; kingdom Metazoa; phylum Arthropoda; class Insecta; order Diptera; family Tephritidae; genus Bactrocera; species Bactrocera latifrons. The sequence goes on along the minus strand of NW_017537267.1, from coordinate 77,607 downwards.
GGACTTAATTACTAATACAGCTTATATCAAAAATAGAATTCAAGAAATTTTCTCGGGCTCTCTGTCAGCCAAAGCAAGTATTTATGATTGATCAAACCAGTAAGAATCCAAGAAGGACTAATGGACGGTTATTATATAAACGACTAGTTGATTTAGATATCGAAGACATTTAGGTATGCGAAAACTCTGTGCAAGCTCACAATCGGCAAACTTTTTGACAAGGTTATTTCCAGTCAATGCTCGCTACACTTCGTATCTTATGTAACCTAAGGCGCACTGTTCTTTGGAAGCAAGTAAAAAATGTTGAACTGGCTTCAAATTTAAATGATTATAGTGACCTAAGTATGTAGGAACATACTGAGAACGAATTTTATGATACTGCATTTTCCAACTCACATGATGAATTTTGGTCGAGAATGGCCAATTCATAATAAAATTCACGTTTTTACTTTGAAATACATGATTTTTCCTAAACTCTTTCGCCGAGATCAAAACAAATGAAATTTTGTTAACTATTTTTCATCTGCACATTCATATATACAACCACACTTGAAGAAATTAATGCCCAATTACCAGTCAAGTCATTTATTATTCACAGCCATTTTTACGCTTTTTGTTTTGTTATTATTTCCTTTCGCAACATTTTTGTTCTTAAACGTTCCAATTTATCGACAAAATAATCTTGTCTAAACGCACAAAATAGGGCATAAGTTTTCACTGTTGTTCGACTAGTTGTTTTGCATGTCAATGGCACATTTGTTCGTTAAAGCCACTCGGGCGTATGAGTGATTTGCAATGGAGCAGATAGCAGTGCAATCTATTGTGCAGCAAAGCAAAGATAGACAGAAAGACAAACGCGCGCACACATACACATAAATTCTCACTATTAAAATACATACATATGTATATTTAAATAAAAACAAACACACCGACAGACAGACAGAAAGTGCGGCAACCGCAGACAACTATTGCACAGCGTTTGACGCACAAGGTTAGTGGAGCAGCATGCAATCTTCCGGAATGCAATGCGTGCAGCATCAGCAGAATCATCGTCGCTGAAATAATAACAAACACACTGCAGCAAGTAAGCGTAGTCGTGCTCGCAAGCGGCAGTATTGTAAATATACATACATATATATCTATATGTATGTGTAAATATATATTTGTATACAGCATACGGTTAAGCAAATATTTTTAAAATATCTCATTCATATATCATAAATATGTATGTGCATTTTCCTTGCAGGATATCCACCTTTGTGCTGAATGCATTGCGGCTCCCCTGCCAAGCGAACTGATTTTAATGCCTCGACGCAGCTTATCGCGCTGTCTCGCTATTTTGCTCCCGCATTTTTGTTTTTCTTTACTACTATTTCGCTCAACTGCGCAGTTAATAGTTGAATATTCAGCAAACGCATCCGCTCAAATCCATGCACATACCTATCTAAGTATTTATATGTACATGTCATCACTTATATATCCTGTAAACGTTTAGATGTTGAAGGTCACAGATGTCATAGTATTTAGTTGTAATTCTTATAATATGAATACGAAATCCTCACACACACATTTCTAAAGTTTACGTATGGGTGTAAATAGGTTATATTATATATATATTTGTGAAATATTTGCTTATCGAAAAATTTAAGATAATTGAGAATTTAAGAAAAGTAATTAAATATTTGCTTTATTGATTAGAGAAATCACAATCAAAAAAATTTTCATTGACTAAATAAGAGGTAATTAACCATAAAGGCAATGGTAGGATGCAAAAACGTAATATTATATTTTATAGGTAATTCTTTTATCTCTGAAATTATTTGTGATAGAATAAATGTATTAGTAATACGATGGAAAAAGTGCAATAATTTAAGTTTATCGTTGACTTTCATAAAAATAAGAATTATGTGATTTTTTAGATAAATTGTTATAATGTCATTAGTTTAGGGGTTTTCTAGTCTAGAGGCTAGAATTTCAGGTAGTTTTTGAAGTGTCGTAAAAACAATAAAAGCGCTAACTACGATTGCTCCAAAGCTAGAGCATCCTTCACAAATAACGAATTTTTCATACAAGTACTTGATTTTGATAATTCAGTTTATATGATAGCTATATGATATAGTGGTCCGATATGAAACATTTCTTCAAATATTATAGCAATGTCTTAAAAGACAATCTGTACCAAACGTAAAGATATATTGTCACACAGGTTGTATGGTAGCTACAGATTTTTTATTAGTAAAAATATAAATTTAGGGATATGGATAGTTTCAGACAAAATTCCAGGTAAACCGGTCCAGTAGAAACTGAGAATTCCTGGGTATAGTTTGAAAAGCCATTTTCGAGAAAAACGCTTTTAAATTTGCGGTTCACGCCATTTAAAAGCTTTTAAACAAGGCTGGCAAAACAAACTGGATGTATTCTCGAGCTGATCCTCTGTGACCAAAGTAACCATTGATAGTCATTCACCAGAAACTCCGGGAACTTAGTAGGGAGATTCTTATGTTTGAGCCGTTTAATCTGGACTACGATGCAAAAGAATCTCGTCAATATGTAAGACGACCAACCAACTCAAAGTACATTCAAAAATACACCCCCAGAATTTGTTAAACAAGGGCAGCCCAGTAATATGATTTGGGCATGTTTCTCAATTTATTTCTTCTCAATTAATTTCAAATAATAACTAACTTTGGGAAACTGTTGAGCGTGCATAGAAGTAAATGTGAAAAACTTATTGCTTTAATAAGTCGGCGTTGGGCCACAATTATAGCCAAGAAAGGGCACACTATGTACTTAGTATCATTTAACTCTGTGTACTGAAGTTGATTTTGCTATTAAAATCTTTAAGATTTAAATCAGTACCCTAAATTACTTCTATATAATATTTATGAAACTCTGGAAACATTTTTACAATGTTGTATATTAACAATATATATATTGGCACAAACAGATTAAATGATGCTACCCTAACTCATAACTACTACATGCCTGAATTTCATTAAGGTATCGTACATACAATCACCAATCACATGGAGTAAAATCAGCGGTATGTTCGAAAATCCTGATATTAGTTATATGAAGACTAGGTCAAGCTTTTTATATATATTGACACAAAGATACACTGTTCAAGTAAAAAGCGTTCTCTTATTTTCATTGAAACAACTCTATTATTGGCTTCTTCTTCTTCTTAATTGGCGTAAACACCGCTGAAGCGATTATAGCCGAGTTAACAACTGCGCGCCACTCGTTCCTTCTTTTCGCTACGTGGCGCCAATTGGATATCCCACGCGAAGCCAGGTCCTTCTCTACTTGGTCCTTCCATCTGAGTGGAGGGCTTCCTCTTCCTATGCTTCGAGCTGAAGTGTTTTCGTCCATTCGGACAACATAACCTAGCCACTGTCTTTTAATTCGCTGAACGAATGCAACGAATGAATTCGTTCCATCGAACGCGATATTCGCCGTGGCCAACGCGCAAAAGACCATAACTCTTTCGCAGAACTTTTCTCTCGAAAACTCGCAACATCGACTCATCAGTTGTTGTCATCGTCTAAGCTGCTGCACCGTATAGCAGGACGGGAATTATGAGTGATTTATAGAATTTGGTTTTTGTTTATTAATGGCTTAGATATGCGTTATAAAGTCACCAGGAAGTTCGAAAATCTTGAACATAGGTATAGGAGGCTAAGGAAATATTGGCCCAATTCAAACCATTTTTGAAACACAGTTTGAGTTACTATAGTCAGGAGAGAATTCGCTTTGAATATCAATTGTATATCGTACACTTTGACCTATTTTTTCAGGCAATGGAAAATGTTTGGTCATAAGGTGTCATACTCGGAAGGTATTATTCGTTCGAAGTTTTATCCCGTTTGATTGTTTGGTTCTTGACTTGAAATGTCAGTAGAATATCATATTTCGTGGAATTTTATGGAAATCGGGTCTCAAGATATGTGTTTTTCACCTAAAAGTGGGCCATTAAAGCTCTGTCATACAACCTCGACGGTGAAATTTAATGTCTCTGGCGTACTTAGTTATTGATTTATCACTCCTTTAGTAATTTTTAACAGTATCGTTATATAGGGAATGACTTCAACCATTTTTATGTCGTCGGTAGATGGGCACTACTCGAATTTGGTAGCCATACCTTAAGTGGTTTCAGAGACGTGTACATTAAACTTATTGGAGGGTGGGCCACGAACACTTTTTCAAAATGTTTGCCATAGTTGCCCCATGTCCATAGCTCCCCTGTGCCAAATTGGAGTTTTATATCTTAATTAAGTGCTTAGTTATGGAACTTAATAAGTTTTCTGTTAATGGTGTTATGTGAGCGTGGCAGTGGTCCGATTACGCCCACGTTACATCAAGATATCTTAATTTTACTCAAGTTACAACTTGTACGGACGGACAGATAGTCAGTCATCGGAATTTCAAATCGCCTCGTCATCCTGATCATTTATACATATATAACTCTACATCATTCTCGATTAGTTTTTGGGGTAACCAACAAATGTTAGTTGAATAAAGGTATTATACTCAATTGCAACATGTAGCCAGAATGTAAAAAGTAATGTCTTATTATGTCACTCCACATTCCTTTACGAAATGAAATACATTTTTTGCCCTTTTTAATCATCTGATACTTCCTAGTGACTAGCAATGAGTCGAGAACAGTAATAAATTTTTCAAAAAAATAATTTAATTTACCATATATGTATGTTTAATAATATATAATTTAATAAGTAATTAAAATAGCAAAGCAGGTATGTATCAAGCAAAGTGATATCAAAATTGTATTGAAACATTAAATTCATTAAATTGACTCATTTTAATTACCTTCGGCTTTTATTTTTAATTTAATTGCTTATAACTAACTAAAAAAAATATTGTAAAATTATAATTTCCCTTAACTTACCTGTACATTTTCACTCGATGATCTTTGCCATGTATTAGTTCGCAACATATTGATTTACACGCACCACAACCCTATTTTTCACAAAAACTTCATCTATGTACAATACATTTTTTATCACTTAATTCGATAGCTTTTTCCAACACAAAATTTGTAATCATCAGCAACCTTCACTCATTCAACTGAGTATTTGCTTTTCGACATCTTTTAATATCAAAAAAATATGTAACTTCAATACTTTACACTACTTCACACCAACTTTTACCAAATTTTAAAAAAATTTTACACAATAAATATACTTTTTACAACATGAGTTAATGCTTCAATTGATTCCGATGCTGATGCGTATTTTTCTTCACTATAAAGCTTGCTTATGCGTGCACAACACAAGTAACGGCACCCACTCAATGCGTTTGCATGCATTGCCTAAGGTTTTCAATGAGAGTTGTTCTCCTTTTCTTGTGCTCTTGCCTGCATTTTGTTAGCAACAATTTTGTTTATTTGTTTTTGTGCTTTTGGATGTTATAAGTGCTACTTAATTTAGCTCAGTTTTGTCTGTGTTATTCAAGCAAAGAGTAGAATTCTATGAAGAGAGTGGACAGTAATGTTGTTTTGCTTTGTTATTATTGTTGTTTTATGACATAATACTATAAAATATTAGATGTCATAGTTATAAAATCGAGACTCTTAGCTGGTATGTTCTTTATTAATGAAATATATGTTATTCACACAAATAAATAAATAAATAAATAAATAAACATTTTATATAATCTTAAAGAAATGCTGCTCATGTTTTATAGCATTGGTAATAGCATAAATAAATGTGTCACATTTCCAATTACAAGAAATAAAAATTATTACAATTTACTTACATTATCGTTTACAGCTGTTAACATAAATTGCTACTGTAACGTCAAGCGTTAAAAGACGAACTTAATACAATTTACGTACAGCCGATGGTACATAACCCCACACACTTATGTATATATATGTAACTCATCTAATTGATATACTGTAGAGTTATGTAAATATTGTTGATAATCCGACAAATATTAAAAAAAAAAATTGTTGATACATCCAACCTACACTTCGATTTCTTCATAAATAAAACTCCTTATATGGTAATCGTGTATAAAAAATTACGTGTAGATGCGTAACAAGTAAAACAGCTCGCAATACAAGGACTTAAGTTTGATTGACCAGTTGGGGATGGAAACTAACAGATTTTTCAATAGGCACGCTACAAAAGTAATCCGATAGGGACGGCAAACGACACAATATTTTTCGACGCTCTTTTGATATTTCTCCTCAATAAGGTTTGCCATTTCATCATAAAAAGATATACGATCCAACAAAGAGTTGAAATTAATAAAATTTACTGCCGAAATTCGGAGTCACTAGCCACAACTTTAAGAGCGCTACATCCAATTTATGGTCGTAATAATCGTCATATCAGATCAACAATGGAGCGTCTAGTGTAAAAATTTTAATCCAAAGGCACAGTACAAAATGTTCCAGTGCCAGTGAGACAAAATAGCGTTACATTGGAAGAAGGCGTGATTGTGAACCGATTTCACCCATATTTCGTACATATCATCAGGGTGTTAAGAAAATATTATATACCGAATTTCATTGAAATCGATCGAGTAGGTCCTGAGATATGGGTTTTGGTCCATAAGTGGACGACGCCATGTCCATTTTCAATTTAAAAAAAGCCAGTGCCAGTGAGACAAAAAAGTATGTGTAGTGTTGAGAATATTGCTGCCCTTAACGCATCAATTGAGGAAAACCCAAATCAGTCTCTCACACGTCCTTCTCAAGCATTAAGCACGACGCCGTTGTGACAATTCTGGCCTACATCCTTAAAAGATCAAATTGACGCAAGAACTAAAGCCGTTTGACCATCAGAATCATCGTAAGTATGTTCGTAAATTGGAATGAGGAACAACTTGAAAATGATCCGGATTTTCATCCAAAAATCAGCTTCAGTTCATTTCTGTCTAAATAGCTTCATCAATAAGCAAAATATGCGTTATTGGTCAGGCAGCAAATCACACGTACTCCATGAGTTACCTTTGCATCCCGAAAAAATTGCGGTTTGGTGCGGTTTAAGAACCGGCGGCGTCATTGGGCCGTACTTCTTCCGTGATGATCAAGACCGCCGTGTTACTGTGAATGCGAATCGCTACCGCTCAATGACAACCGAATATTTTTTATTCGAATTGGTTGATATTAATTTGTGCAATATGTGGTTCCAACAGGATGGCGCCACAAGTCACAGAGCGATTGTTACAATCGATTTAGTGAAAACCAAGTTTGGAAAATATGTTATCTCACCAAAAGAGAAGAAAAGGTCATGGACAAAATTTTAAATCGATATCTCAAAAACTGAGAGACTAGTTCGAGTATTTACAGACAGACGGACATAGCTAAATCGATTCAGGTCGTCAGTATGATTATTTTTATATGCATATATTTGAGTATTACAAAAAACTATAATATATTTTTTAATAAAGCCAATTTTATTTACTAGTGCATAATGTGTTATGGCCACCTTGAACCCTTGGATTACATTTTTTTATGTCTTTGGAAGTTTTTGCGTAGATTTTATCGTTTCGCTTACTAAAAACCTCTTAAACCACATTATATCGTCTATAGAAAGGATACTTTCATGGTCGTGTATCGCGTGCCTTTGAAAAAGCCGCTTGCAACAGTTGAGCCAAATTCGCTTCAAGTGCATTATCAAAAGATGACCAGTTCACCGACGGAAGGCTTTCGTATGAAAATCATATCGAATAAGTCCTGACATTGATATGATCGCTATAGCATTAATTTTCTTTGAAATAATTTTCGATATAATGTACCAAAGAAATTACCGCGAATGAGTTGGGTAAACAGTTTTTTATAGGTTAGAACCAGACATGAACGACCAGTTCTCTATCTGTCATCAAACGTAGACGTTTGGGAAAAACGATCAATAGTGCGGCAAACAAATGTTCTCGAAGGATTTAGTTTTACGGAAAGCACATAAATTTTACTTGCGCTTTGCCCACAGTTACATATAAGTATGAAGCAATCACCGCAATCCATCCACCACATTGGTAATTAGTGAAAGCTAACACTGAACTGATTATTATAGATGAGTAGGCCCCGCATACAATTATGACCATCAAACAGATTACCTTCAAACAGATCACCAATTCATTATAATTACAAGAAAATCTTAATTTAAAAAAAAAAACTATGAAAACGATAAACATTTTTACGTTGTGAGAATATCAGAAAGTCTTTCACCCAAATAAAAGGCAACATTATCAGAAAAGAACAAGCTAACCTGAAAATATGTGGAGAAAAGAATACGTAAATTTGACTGCCCGAAGAAAGGTCCGAATAAATGCAGCATTTTTGTGAGAAAAGTAGAAGCCTTTTGGTCTATCCAACATCTGCCGTACCCAAAGTACTTTTGTGGTATAGCCTTCATTGCAAGACCTTATCCTTTTCAGTAGGTTAATATTCTTCAGTCTACTCAGCACTCTCGCAATTATGCCAAGTCGACTACTTAAGAACCTACCCAAACTGTGCAGACTTTCAAAAACTACGAAATATAACCGAATTTATTGAAATTAAACTTTACATTTGTACTTTTGGTGCACTAAACATGCCTTTTGGCTCAAACACAAAACTATTATTTACATTTGCATGCCACCCACTTAACGGCAAACTGTGATGCTACTTAAGTGTTGATCCGAAACTTACAATAATACCATAAAACACGCCTACAGTTTGCCAAATAAAGCGACTAACTACGCGCAACATAGAATTACTTGCGAGTCTTCAATTGATTTCCACTCAACAAACAGCGCTGCCGCTGCTGCCACACGCCCAACATTGAAAGTCAACCAACCGGCAATTATCGACAGCCAAGTAGCAACCATTTTGAGCACGTCTCAAACCGCCTCGGCCGTTCTACCACACTGTCATACCGCCCTCAACCAAATTACCAGCTAAACGCACACACATACACCGAGGCGCACAGGCTTAGACAGGAGTACACTGCGCACCATTTCACACCGATGCAGCGGCGGTGAATCCCAATTGCGAATTTCAATAGAGCTTCAAATTTCAATTGCGCTGGTACGCACGCGATATTGCGCCTACTAAATCACTTGGGTATACCGAAATTGCTGCAACAATTCACACACACCCACATGTATATACTTGCATAAAGGCGTAGCTGTGAAGATATCACGCATACACTGGCATACAAGTTAAACACTTACCATTCATGTATTTACGTGCACATTACTGCAACTGCGCCCGTAATTATGCTGTACGTCACAGCGGCAGTCGCAGTCGCAGTCACACCCAATAATCGACATTAGCAATTCTCGATGCTTATGCCATTGCTCTCATTTAATTGCATTCGTTTCCATGTAACTGCATTCAATTCAGGTGGCATTGTATAGCTGCTGCTAATCATGACGCTTAATCCTGTTGGGTATCGATTGTGGGTATAGGGTTTTAAATTGCGAACTTGAGATGAGGTAATGCGGTTACATATACCTATTTATAATGTAAATGTATATATGTATGTGTATAAGTAGTACACTTGGCAAGTGTGCAGACTGAAATCGGATTAAATTAAATTAAAAGCAGAAAATAATTTTTAAAAGTGCCCTTCTTTGCGTATTTTTTTGAAGAACGTCCTCTAAACTAGGTCTAAGTGAATTCCATTGAGTTATGAATCGATCGATTGATTTATTACTTTTGTCCACAAGTTCTGCTCAATTTTCAGTAGGTAACACTAACCATTCTACTACCAGTTAGCTCCTTTTACACTCTAGGAACCGAATTCAATTTCAGCTCTTTTTTAACACGCCTTTCGCTTGACGGTTTGACAGTTGCGATGTCATATTCACAAACCCAAGTTTCGTCACCAGTAATGATGCCTCCAATTACGGTAGGGTTCTCAGCTACATGGTGAAGCATCACTTTTGCGACCACTAACAGACACGGTTTTTGCAAAAGATTCAGATCTCTTAGTACGAGTTTAGCATGGACATGATTCAAACCCAAAACATTATCCAAAATATGACCAGTCGATCCAAAAAAAATGTTGAGATTGTCTGTTAGATAGAAAACTTGGATCAAATGTTCGACGACTTCGATCTTCACTGAAACTAAGTAGTTATATCTCATTAAAATGCTTTACTGAAGGCGATCTCTTTTTTTAGAAAAATTTAATACCGATAGCTATCACTATAGCCGAATATATTACGTTAATACTTTTTGACACAAGAAATCGTTTATGGTACGTCTGTTGTATATTCGTGTCATTGCCCTTTCCGTCTGCTGCCACCAGGTGAGTTAGGTTTGGTTAGGCTATTTTGTCGGTCCTAACAAGGATCTCAGATGGACAGCTTAAAATACCGATTCAATGTGTTATCTAAAACTCTTATATAATAGAGCATCAGACTCTTAAAAGTCAAAAAGCACTTTGAGCCTGTCAGAAATTGTTTGGCTCGGCTAATGTTCGAGTTGCAGAACTAAACCGAGAAAGTATAATCTTCCATAAGAGTGTACAGCGGCTGGTGTATGCTGATGAAATTGGCCTTAACAACCGCGCCTCCCAAAATGGATAAGGCAGCGAAGCAAATGGGTGAACGAGGGCAAGACGAWATATCTCCTGTTATCAAAGAAACAGTGAAGAAGAATATAAGTTTCTAAAAGCTGGAAAACTGAGAAGAAAGTTCCTTGATGTTTCCACCTCTTGCTTCTTATTACAACTTGGTTCCGTCAAGATTTTTCTTCTTACCGCATAAATGTCTATTGAACAATGTCCAGTAAGAACGCATGCTTTGCAGCAAGATGAGCTTTATTAAGGAGAAGTAGCACAGAAGATCCCCTGAAATCTACTCTAAACCGAAAGGATCTCGCAATCGCACAGGACCAGCGCCTGCTAAAACCAAATGCTGACAATTTATAGTACTGGAGAGCCTTCTTCACTTTTATGACCCAACGTATCTTGGGTTTAAATTTTTCAATAAACCATTTGTAGAAGCATATAGAGTTTTCTTTATCGAGTAAAAACTTTTCTTCTCAATTTACTGCTCGGCCTAGTGATCCATGCGACGAAAAACTTTCTCTCCAAGACATCACCCAAAGTTCCATAAAGGTACTCAGCCATTTATACCTTAAAACAAAACGGAACTAAATAAAGTCATACGACATACAAAACTAAGAAAATCAGAAAATCAAAAAGACCTTCGACTCTTCCAAAATTCTCACTGTAAACATTTTATGGACGCTTAGGCGCAACTTTTGTAGAATTTATCGATGGATTGAAGGTGTTGAAGTGCAATTCGTCCCCGTTGCTAACACAACACAGAAAATGGAAAATTCTTTACAACAATAAAAGCAACAACATTCGCCGATAAACGCATTTGCATGCATTTATTACATTTCAATTTGCATTTGTAAGTTCGAACCTCGACACTTAAAACGCCGAATGCAGCGCCGAAAGGAAAATTACTATACTTTTGTTAGCAGCAAAATTTGGGCTTGTCGCCGGGTGGCGAGAGAACGCGGGCTAAAACCTAACTAATGGCACACTATTAAAGCTGAATAACTGTAAGAATGCTCAGCTAACGGTGTCTGGTTTAAGTTTACCCTGAATTTCGGTAAAAGCTTGTAAGGCTTTGTGATGCGCACGCCAACTCTTCATTTACACCTCAAACAATTTCAGCTGATTAATTCTAAATGTGTATCATTTCCGAAACGTATAAAACAAAGTAACACGTTGAGAATTTATTACTATGATTGCGGTAGCTGCTTTCTTCACCACGAAGATGTCAGGAATCAAAGAGAAGCCGAAATTTGCTCCTGCGCCAATACAAATTTATCAATAACAAGTAAGAACAAGTAGATCAAACTTAAGTCCTTGAATAGAAAAATGTTTTATTTGCCTCGGTGTCTCTACGAAAATCGTAATAGATGTCATCCAAATAGTTCACTTAAAAAATTTATTAATCTTAATAAAGATACTTATAACAAGTAAGGAAGAGCTAAGTTCGGGTGTCACCGAACATTTTATACTCTCGCATCAAATACCGTATTTGTGTAAAGTTTTATTCCGCTATCATCATTGGTT
>NW_017537267.1:45437-64716 GCF_001853355.1 Bactrocera latifrons | reverse complement strand
TAGGACTTACAAACAACCGTTATATAAACAAAACTATAATACTCTCTTTAGCAACTTTGTTGCGAGAGTATAAAAAAGACTTTCTTGTTTTATACAACGAGATCTTATGTTTAGAGGCCAAAAATCAAGTTGACAAATTCTTTTTTACATTGAGAATCGCTGATGAAAGCCGCTACCAAAAAAAATTAAATAACTTTTTTTCTATTAAATGAATCTGGTTAATTTTTTATTTATTTAGCAGATTGACTTTTACAATTGACAAAAATGGATAACTGGGACACTGAACCAGGAATTTGGATTGTCCGCCGCTATCACGCACTTTAGTCCGTAGTTTCGGTTCATAATGAGACTTGTAAACAACTTTGCCGAGCATGGGACAGTCAACAGAAGACCTTACCATCGAAACCCTTCAATTCGAACGGAGGAAACAATCGCTGCTGTAGCTTCTGCCATACAAAACAATCCACGTGTTTCGACAAGAAGCTTATCTGCTCAAATGGGTGTAAGCAGACAGTCATTACAGTCAATTATGCACAAAGATTTGGACTTATTACCATATAAAATTCAAATGGCCAGCAAACTGAACGCTGCAGACTTGCCGATTCGCTTGGAATTTTGCCAGAACATGCTTCAAATGGTAGAAGAGGATGGAATACGTTGAACTGTCTTTTCATGTCTGACGAGGCCCATTTCGACTTAAACGGCAACATAAACAAACAAAATTGTCGAATATGGAGTACTTCGTGTCACAGTGTGGCGTGCAGTTTCATCACGCTGCATTGTCGGGCCCTACTTTCTCGAAGAAAACAGTCACACCGTTACGGTTACTGGACACCGTTACTTAAGCACGTTGAGAGAGTTTTTCTATCCAGAATTACGCCGAATGACAATTTCTTTCAACTCTGTGTGGTTTCAGCAAGATGGTGCAGCTCCTCACATAGCCCAACCTGTTATGATAGAATTGCGACGAAAATTTCCCAATAAGCTAATATCCAGAAACTCCACATTCCATTGGCCACCCAGGTTGCCTGACCTTACTGCACCTGACTTTTTCTTGTGGGGTTATTGCAAGCAGGAAGTCTACAAAGCAAAAGCAACAAATTTGAATGAACTAAGGCAATTCATTCGAGAAACAATTGCGGCTATTCCTGTCTCAACTCTCCAAGCAGTAATAAACAACTTTTTGATAAGATGCCGCACATGCATCAATGAGCAGGGGGGTATTTAAATTCCATTATTTTTAAAACTAATTAAGCTATATTTAATAAAATTGAATGAGCTTTAACATGAATAAAAGAAAAATGAATTCCATACACTGAAAAAAAAAATATTTGAGTTTCTTATTGTAGCAAAATTCATCAGCCACCCTGTACACTACATACACCGTTTTAACCCATCTTTTACTACTGGTTGAATTCGCACCAGGAAAAGCAGCAATGACTATGTGCTCTGGTACTTTATATTATTAAAAAAATATACCCTTAAGTTTTTATTCACCCTTCACCGAGTGATTCCTATATTTTCATATTTTTCGCTCCAATGACAAACCACGTGCAGAGTCTTTTATTTACTAAATTACACCATTTAGCATAAAATTAAAATTAGAAGTTTGTAAAAACAACCATAACTTATGAACACTTAAGGAGTTTGAAAGATTCTTGGAAAACTTTTCATATAGCTGATACTCCTGTTATAAGGTAAGCACCATTCAAAAGCAGACGATCTTTGCTATATCTTCCAATTTCGCAATACAACTATTAAATTGAGAGACCGACTTTGCAAAAGCAATCTGAAGCAATAAAGAAGATATATTTTGAAACTAGATACCGACAAAATCTGTAGGCAGAACTCTCTTTCACACATCTCAATATATTTTTGATGCAAAAGCTTAAAAAAGTACAAAATCAATCATATATTTTTCGGCATTGAACTTCCAAATCCTTAAGAGTTTTAAACTTTCAACAAACTTTTACTTTGTTGACACATAGATATGTACATATTTACCTTTTATGGGCCTATCAATATCGCTTTACTACTTACAAGCATGTTTATCGAAGATCACTTCGTCGCAAATTATTGCACAAATCAATCGGCCACTCAACGGCAGTTATCTATGTAGAAGCACCACTGGTCTCAAGCTGCCATTTCAGACCTTGCGGTGTGCTTAGAGACATATTTGTAAAATAATCATAATGTTTATTATTGAACTAAATGACAACTTATACATGAATTTTCAATTTGTAGCACTAAACTCCAAGCAATGCATTTATGGATTGAGTAGCTGTGTATGTGTGTATGTTCATATGTATTAATGCACACATGCAAGTAGGTAAATATTTTATGAATTGCAACGTAATACATTTATGCTACAATAAACAATTAATGTGTAGGAGTAAGTTGAACGCTGAGGGTTATATTCATATATAATATATACAACAGATGTAACATATGTACTTGTATAGCGAATATGCAAGCAGTGTAGCATTACCGTGCGATTCTGTACTGTGATACAGTATCAAGTCTCTAAATTTGACAGAGACAATTTTTGAGACTTGAGACGATTTTGCTATTCTGTAAGTGATAGTCACAAACTACTACATTTCATTATTCAGAGATGTTTCTATACTTGAATGAAAATAAATATGTCGATAACAAATATTAAATTTTCTATAACATAGTCAAAAAACATAATTATCAATAAAAATAAAAAGATATGTTGGCCTTGTTTCATAATACTAACGAAATTTATGTAAAATTTATTTATTTCGTTTTTGGGTTGCTTACAAAATATAAAAAAACGACAATCGATTAATATTTATGGTGATCTCTATTCAGTATATTCAAAAGAGGCAGACAAGAGTTCTTTTTGGTTTTGTGACTTGCTAACTACCTCAAATCTCAAGGTCTCAAATTTGAGGCAATATTTTGAGACTAAAGCTAGAGACTGTTTAGTGAATAGTAACTAGTCACAAATTGCGATTTTACCACAAAATGGCTCAAATGGAGACTAGAGACTGGTTACAGAATCCCACTATTAGTGACACAATTTCGCTATGGCGGAAGCAGAAACTTAATTCTTGGGGTAGACACTACTCCTTTAATATAGGAAAAAAGGATAAAGGGGATTATTTATCGATGATGTGATATTCCGATAGCAACGATCAAAAATTTATTCTCTCGGCAAATTTTGCTAAGCCACAAGCAAATACTTCGAAAATCTTCCGACAATCGAATGTACCCGAGATAACTGAGATACACAAGCCAGCTGAGAGCAAAAGACCTTCTGGATCATATTCCGAACGAAATAGTTAGGAATGAGAAAGCTCTTACTAAGATCACATTAAAACTAAATATAGGAAACCAACAATATTTTAAGTACAATTATTAAGCGCAAGATTACGAGGAAAAATAGAAATTTTTAAACTATAGGATTTCATTTCGTGGTTCCTACTTTTTTAAAAAGAAAATATAGAAACTTCAAATTAATGGGGAATGTTTATTATCATTCGAAAGGCTATWCTTTTTGGGATTTATAGTTTTGAAGATTATCTCTTTCAAATATTGGCCGCGATTACGTCTCAGATAGTCTATTCATCGAGACAAGTTTCGACTCTTAACTTGCGAATGACACGAGTGATGTTTTGCTCCAAAGCCACAGGAAAAAGTCTAACACGAACTTGGTGGTCAATCGGCCGGCCCAAAACATTAAATTATCTGCACACCGAAGTATTTTTCTTATTACTTCTCAAGAGCCATAAAGCGAAGCGATGTCGCATGGGAAGGTTCAGTTCAGTTTTTACAAATTCAATTAAAGATCTCGACGTAAAACGCGCAAAGTCATTCCCTACGTAAGTCCGAGTTACTGCGAACAACGCACTCTCTACGGCCTTTGTATCCACTCTCAACTATAGCTTCTATATTTTCTTCACAGCGAGCTGGACGTGATCTATTCGGTCGAATATTATAGATTAATGAATGCTGGGTCTCAAGATCGGTAATGGTGTTACGAATCGTACACTCAGTAGGTCGATTATGATGACCAGAGCGAAGCGCCCGAAACATCAATCAAAACCGGCTTTTGAAGAAAGTAACTCTACTTGAACAAACTGTTTTTTCCTAGTTCTTCGGAGTTGGGTGATGTTAAGTTAGGTCAGATTAGAATGTATGATGTTACCTGTACTATCATGAAACTTTAGCTTTCATCTATATTGATCAATAAAATGTTTTCCAAGCCGAAGAAACAGTTAATTCAAAAAGAGTTAGATCAAATGATCAAGAAAAATACTTGGTAAGTTAGAGAAATGAACATCTATTCTTACATGTAAGTTAAGAAGGCATGTAAGTTTAAATGGCAATCAAATACTAAACAGCATCAAGTCAAACCCGAAATACCGAATAGTCACCCTCAATAACTGAGAATCCGCCTTCGGTCATATGAATATATGAAAAGTAAGCACATAAATATAGTATAAGTACGATATATTTACATATACATATATACATTTGTGTGGCAGATCGACTTAATTATTGATTAAAACCAAAATGGCCCTAAGTGATGCCAAAAACGACGTTGTAAACAACAACAGCAACAGTACGTTGAGAGAGCGTGAACGCAAGCGCACAGGCATCCACAGTTTTCGATATTTGTTTATATGCTTATATCGGTGTGTGTGTTTGTATTCCTGGTGTAGCTGATGAATGTAAATTTAATCAAATCATTACAAATGAAAATACACGTGTCCAATACAAATCAGCATCGAACTCACGCTTGAGGTTATATTATTCGCATATAATACCTATAGAAACTGAGTTGCAGTTATGTGCATGTGTACGTTTGCATATATAGTATGTATGTGCTTACAGATTATTTTGAGCTGCTTGTTAATATTCAAATGCTCTGCAGCAAACAGCTGCTGAAACCTGGAACAGCTTATGGCTTAGCTGAGATTTAGCTGCTGCACTGGTAAGCACATTTAGTTATTTATAAAGTGGCTGACATATGCTCCACTTCACCACTCTCTGGTTAAATGGTTCAATAGCGTAAACTAAATTTGTGCCGAAAAAATAAAAGTTTTAAGCTTTATGTTGCCTGAAACTAAAACAGCGTAACGCTACCTATTGAGCTTAAAAGCTTTTCCCAATCTAATCTCAATGGATCCTAGAAAGCTATAGTAACAAATTTCCAGCTTGTTTTCTTATATACGTACATCTACTACTTGCGAATATCGAACTATTATATGTACAATAAAGAAAACCAATGTTGAAGCTACATTGTTAATTTTCACAGTCACCTTTATTCTACTCATCGTAATTGTAAAAAGAAGCTGTTGCCAAGGTTTTTTGCTTCCAACGGAAGCACGCTTGATAAGTTGCTAGTCAATACTTGTTTTATCAATAAAAAATAAAAAATATTAAATCACACTTTTTATGGACTTAAAGTCCTTTGAGGCAGTCTATAAAAATCACCACACCAACCTTCCGTGTCATAAACAAAGGGCTGCCAAACACACACTTAGGAGCTTAAAAGATTTCGGGTTGCGCCCATTTTTAATCTCGAGTGTAGGTCTAAAGCGGTATTCAAAACCCAACAAAATTATGAAAAATAATATCGACATAAATATTATACGATTTCTCCTTAATTACATACTGATAAAGTCCAATCTGCTGCTGGGTACTGACGAAGCGATATGATCCCTTTTTAGATATAGAGATCCAAGGGCCTTTAACCTGTGTCTGCAGACTGCTATGCAGTCAATTAGCAGGTGTTCTGGTGTTTCAGGCTCCCTATCGCAGAACTGGCAATTTACGCAAGAAACTAGGCCCATGTTGTGTAAGTGCTTCTTCAGTTTGCAATGGCCAGTGTAGAATGCGATCCGTAATCTGAGTTTGTTCCTATACAGGTTAATTGCATATTTAAACCTGACGAGATTGTAACCCCCCAGTAGCAATTTGCCATACCACATGCTTTGCAGTTGTTGCCAATACCTCTCTCTGATTACTCATCAGCCACTGCATTCCCAGCTACTTATACCTCTGTGACCGAGCTGCCTATTCAGCCGCATTGTACCATATTTTACTCTGCGGACTGAGGCTGGCTCCTGGTATTCAAAAACGCCCAGTTTTTAGCATTGCGCATTTCTTGTCCTTTAAAAAGATTCAATCAAAAGCTTAATATATAATTTGCTTTTACTACACCACAATCGTTTCTCCAAAGCAAAAGAAACGTTGTTAGAATAATTTAGTTATTAAATTAGGGGAAATTATTTCGCAATATCAATTGAAGTATATAACACTCACTTTCTCTCACTGGAAGACTTTGTTTTTCTCTCTATCCCTATCTGATTCTACATATTCGGATTTTAAAAGGCAATTTCCGAAATTTTTCTTTGGAAGCTTTCAAAACTCAGTAGTCAGATTTCTAGAATTCCACTTAACAACATTAACCAAATTCAGGTTGAATTATTATCCAATAACATTAAGACATTTTTCTCTCATTCCAAGCGAATGTCTTATTTATACTACCACCGTCAACAAACTGTTTGGACCTTATCGCTGTAGCATCAGACCCATAAACCAGATGTTCATTATACAAAAAATCTTAAGAAAGACCCGTGAAAAGAGGATACACACACCACTTCTTCGTCGATTTCAAAGCTGCTTTTGACAGCACGAAAAAGAGCTGCTTTTATTGATATAACTTGCCTGAATATCCATTCCGTTTCTGGTTCTGTTTTTTTTTTAAACTCGATAAGGAAGCAAAGCACATGGGTCTGGTAGTAAATGAGGGCAAGACGAAATATTTTCTGTCAGCAAACAAACATTGGTCGCACTCGCCAACACCAACAACAACGTAAGCGTCGAAATCCAACACAGAATATTTCTTGGACTGAGTTGACAATTGAGAAATAAAATCCTCTCTCCACGAACAAGGACCAAATTGTACAAGTAACTCATCATTCCCGTCCTGCTATATGGTGCAGAGGCATGTACGGTGACCACATCTGATGAATCGACGTTACGAGTTTTCGAGAGGATGGTTCTGAGGAAGATTTATGGTCCTTTGCGCATTGGCAACGGCGAATACTACTGTCGGTAGAACGATTAGCTGTACTAGATACAAGACAGCGAATTAAAAGACAGCGGCTCCACTGGCTTGGTCTTACTGCCCGAATGGATGAAAACACTCCAGCTCTGAGAGCATCCGACGCAATACCCAATGGGGAATCAGAGGTAAAGGAAGACAGACCTCCTTTACGTTGGAAAGACCGTGTCGAGAAGGACCTGGCTGCACATGGAATCTACACTTGGTCCCAAACATCGAAACGAAGAACGAATTGCGTGTTATTGTAAACTCGGCTATGATGTCTACGTCAAATTAAGAAGAAAAATAAGTTATATCCTCAACAAAGAATATTAAGTTTGCCACGAATATTATAACATTCAGACGGAAACATGAAAAAATTTGGCTTTTGATAAAACAATGCTTTTTGAAGGGTAAAAAATACAGTTGAATAAAAAATTTGCACAGGAAAATCAACCATCAAAGTATTGGTATGCTGACATTAAGAAAAGTTTGTTACTGAATAACACATCAAAAACGTACCCAAAATAATTTTGGATAACAGTGAAGTAAAGTTTCTCGAAATAGCAGGCACTCTAAAAATATCAACTGCCCATATACATCACCATCATATCAATATTTGGGTATGAGAAAGTTCTGTGCAAAGTAGGTGTTCCATCATTTCACTTCGAAATACAATCGAGTCAACCGTACTGCATACGATGAACCCACTCCAAAGTGTAGAAAACCGCAACAATCGCCTGGCAGTCTACCTTGGAAATGGAAAGATCATCAGCAGCGAATATTACAATGTATTAGTAGACCATTTAAAGGACTAAATCGCCGAAAAAGAACAGAGACATTTGAAGGAAGAAAATAATGTCCCATTTCCTGTTCTCAGATCTCAAATTAATGTTCGCTAGGAAGAAATCTTCTTCCAATGAAGATGTCGTCGGTCAACCGAAGGGATCTATGTTGAATAATATAAACGATTTTCGTCATATATATCAACATGTACTGGTCAATATCAAGATAGATATTTCATGCTATAACATATGCTACCGTGAAAAGATTCGGTGCAGCTTATGTTAATTGAATCAAGATTCAAATTAAGTCATAAATCACACTTTTTTTCTCCAACGCTCCCTGTATTTCATACTTTTTTTAACATAATTCCGTTCTACCATGTTGTGGAATGACTTTTCCTCATGATGTGGTCATTCGTCACATTTGCAATGAATTGCAAATGAATGAAACTAACAAATTCACATTTAAGTTTTGTGCAGGCATATTGAACACATCCATATACAGATATGTATGGCTATAAATGTGCATAGCTGGCAGCTCTAAATTTGTACTTTTGTGTTTGGCAAATATAAATATTTTAGTTAAATATGTATATGCGTAATTATAATATTGATTGCTCCTAACTATTGAGATGAATTAGTAAATTTTCAATAAAATAGAAACCGTTATAGAAGCAACAAGAATGCTTTTGATTTAAGTGAGCAACACTGGACAGATTATATGTATGTTATTAATATAGATGAGATTATTTATTTACAGAGTCACATATTAAATTTCCTTCATATGCACAAAAAGTTAGTTTACTAAGCAAACATACACACACGAGCATACCCATGTTAGTTGAGTATTTAAATAGTATATTCAAAGTTTGAATTAAATTTTGCATATTTTATGTGAAGAGCAAAAATTAATGCCAACACTAATACATTAACACCTTGCTGCCTCTTAGCGCATACATAAGTATCAATATATAATTGTAAATAACCTGAATATATCTGCTAAGAAGCCACAACATGTTGAAGAATGTGAATTTTGTAAGCTGCACCACAAACTATGCTACAAATTATTGCACTAAAATTAATAATGTTAAATAGCACACTGCTGACTTGGAATTCTTCTTTRCTTGCAATTTCATCTTCGAGCACTTTAATTGGCCTTAATAGCTTAATTGCAGTAAAATATCTGGCTTTTGATTGTTGCTAAATGCCGACGATTCGGTTTGTGATTTTACCAAAGATTTATTAGGATTTTGAAAACAGATTTTCTTTTGATTTTACTGACAGCCAATGAAATTTTGTTTCCGAGCTTAGCGCGGCATATAAGCATACTTCAGCATATGTATATTTCCAAAGAAATGGCATGTGATTGCTTAGTTTCTATTTCTTGAATGTTAGCATACTTTTAGGTGTTAAATTTTGATACATCCCCAGTGTATGCTTCGAAACTATGACAATTTCGATCATCTGATAACTGACAGCTCCCAAGGTAAGATAATTACTTAAAATACCGCCTATCCACTGAAAAAGTATTCAAAACCAACCCCCCTTCTAGAAAACATTATTTGCCGCCAAACTAAAAATAAATTTTTTGGATATGTTTTTCCAACTCCACCCGATCCTTTTTCGATGGCTTTAGGAGGGAAAAATAGACCTGCCAATCCTCAATATATCACAAAATTTTTAAACAACAAAATAACAATCACCGTCTCACATTAAATTCCTTAAAATCGAATATACTTTTCATGGACAAAAAGGTTGTGAGTTTTTGTACCGAACTGTGAATTCATCTAATGTTGAATCTTTTGACTTATTTGGATCATCAGCTCATTCAGATATGTTCTCTTACTGAAAACAGATCATTGCCTTATCGGCGTCAATGTTGTAATAAATCCAACCGGAGGTCAGTTGCAAAACCTGGAAATTTATCCCTCACTAGTGTAACTAGCCCCAAAACATTATAAAATTAATGTATAAGGGTATTCACAAGTACCCATTCCTTCAGCTGTAAAATAATCATATGCTGAACACCTCTGTAATAGCACTAAGATGCAACCATGCACTAATGCAATCTCTTTAATCAGCTCTGCAGTCTCTTGACTCATTTGCGCCAACTCCGATATCACCAACAACTCCAGCTTAAACTAGTCCAGCCAAGAGTCACGTCAACAGCGCATACCAACAGATTCAACAACGTTGGAGCATAGACACCAGAGCGCGAGGCGTGAGATGTAAGGAAAAAACGCAAATTCCATATGAGTAGCCATTTGCCCCCAAAACAGCTCAGGACTTACCCGTCTGTTGGTTAAACTGAAAGTAAGGTCAGCTGAGCGGATAAATGTGGTGCAGATATGCAACGTGCAAGGCGCACAACGCGCTCAAACTCGGTGTGATGGAAAATTGAAATACCTCGTGGCGCTTAATTACGTCGGCGGAGCCACTAACGGTAACCAGCAGCATATGCGAATACGAGTGAGTATGTAGCAAGTAGGGATCAATAAGAATCTAAAAATTCTGGACGATAAGTGGAATGTACATAGAAAGATGCATGTCACTGACTCTTACGTAGCCAAGATGTCTAAAATTTCCCTTGAAATAGCAATATATTTCTGTTTGTAAAATGTTTCATTAACTTTTCCAGATGTGCCCACTTATATGTGCGTTCGTATTAACCAAATTTTCATAAGAATTTTTCAATAGATTTCTTGATATAATGAATGATTTTACTTTTTCTTACTACAATTACCGATTATGTGCTCATCGCGTGCATACTTCCAGCTGATCTCACCATTTTATGTTTGGTTAGATTAAATTATGTAAATAAGATCTTAGATATGGATCAAAAAGACCATCGCATATCAACAAAGCGCCTAGAGCCTGCCACAAATTCATGTTCGCAAAAAGTATGGCAACTAAGATGCTTCAAACTTACTCTAACGAAAGTTGGATAGTAAAGGAGAAAGTTTCTGGATATTTCCTCCACATCTTCCTTATTACAATTTTAAGAAGTTGTGTTTGAGCCAGAAGGCTTTCGCAACTCTACAAGCGCTGGTTGCTGAGCTCGCGCGAAGCTTATGAATTCATTATTCCGAAACAAGAGTTTGTTGGAGCCTCCCGACAGAAGACACCCCTCTCCAACCTCCCGCTAGAGCTTCGGTCCTTATGTGAAAAAGCTCTCGGCACCTTTTCTTCAACGACTTCGCCCCGCCTATATATCTACGGAGAGATGTGTGTGGATACTTTTACTGTAGATTGAAAAACCTTGAGGCAACTGTCTCAGAACAAAGTAGTAATAGAAATTGAAATTTTTCAGCTCAAATGAGACTAGTTTTAAAAATAATTTAGAATTAAAGGACACTAGACTTCCGATTCGAATTATGCCGTCCCGAATGTAAACTTTATGCATGTGCTTAGAGCGGGTGGATTTAATATAATCCAAAAATACGGAAAAATACAGGGCCAGATAAACTCTGTAGATTATTTTGCTTTGACTTATATATATTAGGCTATAAGTCTAAAACTGGTTTCAAGCATGCGATTTTTAAGTCTTTTAGATAACAAATATGACGTAAATCTATCATACAACCGACCCAAGAAAATAAGTTCGGGTGTAACTGCAGATTTTGTACTCTGGCAACTTGACAGGATCAAAGTCAGGGAAATACTTTCAGGTACATAACGTCTTTTACCTATGCACATGGGATCTAGATAAACATACCAAATTTGGTTGAGATCGGTTGACCAGGTCTCGAGAACTATTTTTCGAAAAGTGGGGGTTCCAATAATACCCTTTCATAACATATTTCGGGTAAATTCTTTTTTCGCTAGAAAAGTAGTTTTTAACAGAACGGTTATGTCGGTAGAAGTGCTTATAATATTTGCGTTCAGCGAATTTGGTTGTTGTAGCTTTAGTTGTTTAGGAGAGATATTCTTTAAGGAGTTACATGGATTTACGGACTTCATTAAATCGAATTTTTTTATTCTCTTATTTAATTCTACAACATCTCTAGAATATTGCCCTAAATTTCCAAAATTATCCGATAACAGTTTCGCAGATACAGTCTTAAGAACTTGTGCGCTTGTGGCTAAGTTCGCCGTCTTTAAACGCATTTTTCTCGAAACTGTGGTTTTGAAGTCGGTTAGGAAGATTTCTCGAGAACTTCGATCTTCGGATCTTCATGAAATTTTACACAGGTCTTTGAGATACAAGACTTGGACGAAGGATTTTTTCGATTACAACTATTTGAAAAAAAAAATGTCGCGAAATTTTCAATAGTTATAATCCTGTAAGAAGTTATACTGTCAGCGTGGCGCTTTTTTTTCCAAGGGGTCACTGGAAATGGCGTCGCAATGGCCGAGTTTAAATTTTTTTTTTTTTCGATAATTTCAGAGTTTCTTTGTAAATAGTGTATGTTTTTAACAATAAAAAAATTTAGCGAAATATTTGGCCGACACGCTCTATTGTGCATACACCTGTAGCAGTACCAAATTTATGGTTGCCGACCATGTCAACGCGGTCTCTCAAGGCGAACGCTAACAAATTTCCATACATATATGTTTTGAACACACGTATATGTAGTAGCAAAAAAAACATTTTCGGCTTACATTAGCAAAGCATCATTGTTTAGTCGAATGGTCAACGTAGCCGTCGTTATAGTAGCACCAATAATGGCAACAGCAACAACACTGGTTATAATGACAACAACAATAGTCTCCAACGCAGCGCAAAAGTAATAGTTAGAATACATCGCCTATTCGCTTGTTACAGCAACATCAAACACTGGCACCCACCCGCACACACATACGTACACTTATCCATACGCACACACAGCCAACTTCACTAGCTGCAACTCGATTGACTGATTTTATTGGTTTATGCAAATTTCTGCGATCGCCAGCAAGTCGCTGCCAAATGAACGAAATGATGGCAGTAGATGCAATAACATGATTGTGTCCAGTTCCATATACATCTCGTCCAGCAAACTGACAAATTGACTGTCATATTGTCGAACGACGAATTCTATAGCAACTGGCTTGTGTGTGGCTGTATGTGTGTGTAGATGTGTATATAGTTACTACATTCAAGGTGATGGTGAACGTGAGACTATGAATTTGAACGACAATCCTGGCCGAAGATGAAATAGTATTGCATAATATTGCACGAAAAACAGTGGGTCTTGAAGGGTCTATATTTCTAAATTTAATAGCGTTCTATCTTACTCATGCCTTTTGTTTCAAGTGTGAAGAAATTTATACTCAAACGCGTGTACCTCTATTTTGAACGATTTATTAGAACTTCTAGATCGTTGAAAAGTTTTATCAACCAATTCGTTACTCTGGCTTTCCCAACACTTTTAAATTAAACTTAAAAAACCAAATTAAAAACAAAAGCCGTTAACCTGCTGCAGTTTGAATACCCTTGGTATAAAAATCTGGATCTGAGCAACTAACAATAATTTGTATAGTAATTTGTGTAAAACTTCGGGAAGATACGTTGTCGAATAGAAAAGTTTTCCATACAAGTTGAGTATTATTATGGCCATCGTCTCAAATCAACAAATTCTTGAAAAGACCGAGGGACTTCGTATTGTGTAGTATCAGCACCCATGATGTTTCTTAGTTCTCTGGATTCGTAAAACCAGACAAGCGTGCGTGGTCAGTGAGGAATTTCAATATCCACTCGATTTCTCCTGCGGAGGAACGCTCGGTTGAAAGCCAGACCTGAGCCCGAGGACTGGAAAATTCACTTTCTTCGCGGCCTCCAATCTGGCCCCTTTCCAGACTTCTCCCACAAGAGACACTGCCTCTTTGTATAGGGTTCGCGATCGCTCATCGGCACACCTTATAAGCCTGTGAAAGCTATAGAGCCACCCAGAACTTCTACACATTACATGTGGTCCAGGGTTTCTCCTGGCCACCCTTATGAAAACTGTGGAATAGGCTGCAGCTGCCCTCTTCCACTCTTCTTTTAAAATGGCATCATCCACCCTGCTGCGGACATTTCCGACATGTTCAATAGAATGCGCATGCTTTATGATTTCGCTAATTTTTGGTTTCTTCCTCAAGTAAACTTTACCACTTAACTGACGTGTGACGGTC
This sequence comes from Bactrocera latifrons, assembly GCF_001853355.1. Classification (NCBI taxonomy): domain Eukaryota; kingdom Metazoa; phylum Arthropoda; class Insecta; order Diptera; family Tephritidae; genus Bactrocera; species Bactrocera latifrons. The sequence goes on along the minus strand of NW_017537267.1, from coordinate 50,754 downwards.
ATCCGCTCAGTACCCCTTTTGTCAACACTACTGTAATGACATGTTGAACTTATACCTGATCAGCCTGCTAGTCCCCTCTAGAATCTGTCAAAAGTCGGTCTATTAACACCCTTTGTGTTTCATAGTAATACCTTTGAATCTAATAGAGATTCCCGACTGATACTGGCGATTACTCCGCATACAATTGCCCAGTAGTGTGCAGTCGTGTTCGTAGTAAGTAGATTTGTACTGACTTGTCCCGTCTTTTTCATTCCTATTTCACCTAGCTTATTGTATCTAAGATAGAGGTAACACCGTCCCCTTCAGAGACCTTAGCAGGTGAGTCCTCCACTCCGAGTAACAGGTCTGAGTGTCGGTTCCGACCTTTCTTCATCGAGCGACTCCAACTTGTCCTCCTTTGATTTTTTGTGAAAATCAATTTCCACCTCAAAGCTTTTAACATGAGAAAGTCAGCGATGTCAATTCCATCAAAAAACTCAACCATAATACCAGAGATACATTTGGTTGTTTCCGATTTTTGAATTTTTTTTTTCATAAAAGTAGATTGAAGTGTTGATATTACCTACCGAGAGACAAGTTTTGCCTTGTTTTTTTTTTTGTTTTTTTGTTTTTTTTTTTTTGGTGTAAGATATGGATACGTTTGTCTGACCACCAACCTTCTTTCGGTGGTAAAATTGCGTTGCAAGTAAGTAAATCTCCGAAAGACTGAAGAAGCTTCTTGATTGTCTGATGTTTCATATAAGAACACTTCGACAATATAGAAACAAAAATAATGAGGAAACAAGATTATGTTGTCAACTTGGTATGTTACGAGCCGAAACGGGTATGATGACAAATTTCCTAGACGAAATTAAAGTAATGCTTTAACAAGTATAGGGGAGTATACCCGTGCATTGGTTTCTCTACTAGAAGGTCATGACATAGGTTCATGACATCTCAAAAAAAAAAATCCCTTAGATGTGTGTCTCATGATTGGAATTTCTCCCAGAATCCATAGGCGGGTTCTCACGTTCTTCATAAATAACCGAAATATCAAAAATTTTAAATAACCAAAAATTCAAATATAATTTTACATATATTTTGAAAGATATAAAACAAATATTAGTAAAAACAGATTACTCAAAATATATTACAGTGTTGATCTCTATGTAGTCACTAAATTTTGCAACAATTTTGTCTACTCTCTTAACCACTGTACATTATAGTAAACAACGTTTCTCCTACATCAATCACCTGTACAGATTAGGTAAACATATGCAAGAATAGGGAAAAGGTCATTTGTGATTTTGCACAACCGCGAATAAGAAATATGCATTCACTATCTGCAGCCATGACTTTTTTGTTGAATTTTTAATTGGAACAGAATTATCAAAGGAACTGCTTGATTAGACTTCAACTTCAAAAAACATGCAGCAATAATAAAAACCAAAAAAATAAAAAGAAAAGCAGAGGAAACATTTACCTCGGTTGAAATGCATAAAATTACCGAGTAGAATAGAGTATGTAAATTTTATACAAATATTACCAACATAATTCCATACATCTGCTTCCACCTGGTAGTTTCTCCGAGCACACAGTTCAACTCGATTTGACGCATTTACTAGGTAATACGAAGCATTCACTTAACTAACTTTACTTACCGCTCATTTGCTTTGGTAGTGTTTGAAAAGAACAGGGTTGCCAACGGAATGCAAATAATGTCTTGAAATTTTCATATATATGAAAATAATATAAAAAGTAGTTATTCAGTTTAGACGGCAAAGGCTTAAAAAATCTGTAGTCTTTATATAGAAATTTAAGGTCTCATCTATCATCATTCTTACAAAAGCACGAACGTTACTAGTCGTTAAAATGAGTTTCTGAAGTATTGTTCGAATGAAAAAACATACAAATTGTAGATTGCCGGAGGGCATCGTCAACTGGGCAGTTAATCTACGGCTAGCTGTAATGAAGAAGCATTTCGGGAGTTGTAAAATTTATACAATCGAGTGATTTCGATGACATTATACTTCTGACTGAAGGAAGAGTGAATTCAATGGTATTATATGGGGGAAAGTGACCCCAGAGGGGATCTAGTGACTGTTGCCCAGACAAACTGAAATTATGGAGGGAACACATCTCCAGCGTGAAAGAACATTGTGAATCCGATTCTCCAATCAATGACGATAAAGCAGACTTTCCTTTGCCCGACCATGAAGCAGTTCGAATATAAATTACCTAAATGAAATAAGGCGGCTTAGAACTGCTAAGGATCGTTCATCAGCTTCTTCGTAATATATGTGCTCTGCCCAATCCATGAAAAGGGAAACCCCACAATCTCCCATAATAATTTTCCATAATATCGCATAAAAGGTTCCATCGAGCGCATTGTGTGAAAGATTAAAACTCACCGGCAACCAACCCTTTGGACCTTATCAATGTGACTTTGGGCCTGGAAAATCTACAATTGAACAGATATTTACCATAACTTGGATGAGACCCGTGATTAACTCGCCGACATACACCACCTCTTCGTCGATTTTAAAGCTACCTTTGACATTAGCAAATAAACAAGCTGTCTTTATGGCGCTATGTCTGAATTTGGTATCCCCGAAAAAATAATACGGCTGTGTAAACTGACGTTGAGCAATACCAAAAACTCCGTCAGGATCGGGAGGCACCTCTCCGAGCTGTTCGATACCAAACGAGGTTTCAGACAAGGCGACTCCCTATCGTGCGACTTCTTCAATCTGCTGGAGAAAATAATTCGAGCTATAGAGCTTAATTGAGAGAGTACAATATTCTATAAAAGGGTACAGGTACAGGGTACAGCCGACGTATGCCGATTATATTGATATCATTTGCCTTAGGAAATTCGCTGTTAGTTCTGCTTTCTCCAGACTGGATAAGAAAACAAAGCAAATGAGTCTGGTGGTGAACAAGGGCATGACGAAATGTATCCTGCCTGATGATGAAAAAGTACAATTTTCCAGTTCAAATATTTTCTCAAAAAATTTGAAAATATATCTCAACAAAATTAAATAGTTTAGAGTCATCACATGGCAACCCTCTTCAAGTTACAGATGTTTCGTGCTTGTATTTGCGCAGAGTTTCCTCTCGGTCGCATGTTTGCATGTTCACAAGCAACTTGCTTTAATCAATGTAAGCGCAGTCACCATCTTGGCTACTGCATAGTACAAAAATCGCATACATAATTGCCAATTAAGTACGGCTAAAAGGTCGAAAAGGTGAAGAAGCAAAATTTGCCACAACAGCGAAAATGCAGGTTTAGCTGTGCAACAATATATGTATACAAACTTACATATATGTGTTAAACTTAACTGTGGTAAAATGGAGAAAATGCATAGTCCACGGCTTATCCCATCATCACTAATTCAGTGATTTAATTAGAGAGTTTCTTTGATGGTACAAAAATAAGCTGTTCAGCTAAGCCTTTTAATGATCTATTATCTTTGAAGATTATCCAATCTAATGTCTATCTAAAAACATTCTACTCGTTATGTCTCTTCCAAGAACTACAATGAAGTACCTCTTAAATTGCAAGCGCCAGCAGTTCTGAAGCAAACTCTTCGAAATGTAAAGTAAAGCACCACATGAACTTCAGACTGGTGAAGTTTTCGAACAAAGGTTATGATGTTCCCACGTATATTAATAACTCTAAATAGACATAAACTTTTGAGAGGTTATCTCACGTTAACTTAAAGGCAAAACTAAACATATGTAACCCTGACAATGTTTATTATCATTTCGAAAGAAGGTTTTTTAAAATTCATTTTTTGAGGATTATTTCCGTTATTGTTTTAATTTTCTGTTCGTCTCAAATGCGGTAATTTTGCTCTTTTACATACCCACCGAGCCATGAATGGAGCTCATCATTGAAAATGATGGGAAAATTGACGTTGACACCCAATTTGACTGTCTTGAAAACAAAGCCATAGAAACTAAACGGGGTCTAGAGGTACCAAAAGAGTAATGTATGCATGACTAGAAGATTAATAAATCTAATCAACGTTTTGGGGCTTCAGGTTTCCACAAATGTTTCTCCTCCGCACAGAAACAGAATAAATTTTAGTTTTTCATTTTCAACTTGTTGGAAGACCTTCTATGTTCATCTGGGTAGATTCTTTCGATTTCTGCTGTGCTAATCAGTACTACGCCTTCGACTTGAAAACTACAATTTCAAATGCCTTGACAACAACAACAAAACTAACAACCCAAATCGTCCACACAGCGCAAAGTCAGAGCTTGAGTTAATGGGTTCGTGTGTTCTCAAATGTATGTATATTTATATGCTCGTGTGCATCTGGTAGCCATTCCAAATTCGCCATGCAATGAAGTAATTTACAATTTACATGCCAAATTGAAAGTGAATGGCTACATTATGGCAAAGAGCAACATTTCATTGACATTTAACATACCAATGCAATGTGCCCATTCAGCAGCGAGCCGTAGGGAAAGTTAGAGGGAGAGGGGAGGAAAAGCAAACTACCAGCTAGTTTGAGTTAAGCGTGGTCGAGAAATCAACGCGAGCACGATTTCACATTGCACAACTAAAATGACTTGCAGGCAAACAAATAAACTCACACATCCACAACCGCCCACGCCAAGGTCAGCTACGGTTAGCGCTGGACTCGTTAGCGCCAATTAATAGCTGCTGGCGACGCGCAAACTAGCAGAGCAGAACTGGTCACATTTAGGGCTTACAATAATTTAATAATATTTTTTTGTTTTTGCTTGACCACAACTTTACACACAGACATGTCTATGTATACAAATTTAGTTGCGAACTTCAATTCAATTATGCATTACTAGGAGAAAATGCCACTGTTTACATTAACTAAATTCGAACAATTCATGTAAGTAAATTTTTATACCCGGGGGGGAGTTTGCTACACATACATATGTGATTACTATAAGCCGTACAGCCAAAAACTATATCTAACGGATCACAACCATATCTACTTCGTTCTGGTTCTTAAATTTTACCGAACTCAATTCAAGAACCAATGAATATAACGGGATAGAACTTTGTACAAAGAGTGTCCTCAGAATACTTCCTCAAAAAGTCAGTGAAATCGGATGGTAGCTTGTCAAACCTCGGGTCAATATTACCCATATCCCCGATATTTGAACTTCATACTTCGATTGACTTTATATAGTATAGATATCGGTTAATTTATCAAATATCTTTGCAAATTACACCAACTTTCATATACCTCATACACTAAATTTTACATTTTGAAACTTGCAAAACTATAAAATGTTCGATCTCACACAAACTTAGTGTTCCTTACTTAAATTTTTTTTTTTTTTATTT
>NW_017537267.1:14036-44979 GCF_001853355.1 Bactrocera latifrons | reverse complement strand
TGAATTACTTAAAATTAAATATAATTGTTTTATGAAAAACGTAAGACATGAACTCTACTCAAAATCAAAAGATCCCTTTGAGATCTTTATTTCTGCTCAATTAGGATTTTTGTAAACGCAATTAAATTGCACTCGAAACTTAAACTACCTTGACTACCAAYTAAATATGCTATGTATTATTATTATTTTAATTTTTTGCTAAAATTTCACTAAATATTTTAAGTATTTAGAGGAGAACCTACAAACATATTTTTTCTCTTAGCCACCTTTGCAAATCAGCAACTACATTAGAGTAATTAAATAAATATTAGTTGACCTCTGGCAAATTTAATATTAATTAACATACAATATGTAAATAAATGAATTAGCCAACATTAGCGACTAATTAAAATTGCTAACGATTTGTTGACAAAAACAAATATGCACTGGTATTACATAAACGCATTTGTTTGTCATATAAATACTCATGTTCTATATCTTTGCAACCGCAAAACGAGTTTCCTGAAGTGACATTAATGCAATTTTTATTTTTAACTCCGAATATTATTATTTAAGTACTAGCTGACCCCGCAGCCATTGTCCTGCGTGATATTGTGTGTTTTGAAATGAAAAGGCACAAATACATATTGTGTAGATAATTATTTATTGATAAACAACATTTTTTGATTTCTTTTCCGGTGTGTAAATGTACAGAGAAGATGGTTTTCCAACTCGTGCGCACCCACGTATTTCTGGCCGTGTGAAAAACATAGCATTTCCAAATTTATGCCACACACTATGCCACTATGCGACTATCCTGTTGATCAAATTTAACTTTCACTGGAAACGGAATACGTTTGAACTCAATTGGCAAATCATTAGAACTCAAAACAAATCCGTAGAATCAAGAATTCTGCGCCTTAAATTTGATAGGTCCGTCACAATCAGACTGCGAAACATCATAACGACAGATCCAACTTTGAGACGCAAATAGTCCAGTGGCATACCAAGCAATGTAATTTTTGGTCCTATCCCATAATTTACGCGGATTTGAAGGCCGCGAAAAATGAGCGAACTTCAGTGGTATTCGAAGTAGCTATCGCATCATCCATCGTTTGATTCCAGTGATATCATGTTCTAGCAGTTGCAATTACTGGCATACTTCTCAAAGTTGCATACACCGTCCCATTCACAGTATGTTGAACCGCGTAAATTAATCAATAGCAACCGAAGGTAGAAGCAATCGTCGTTTTTCGGGTGGATTGTGTCAATTCGTCCTAATGCATTAGTTGGAATCAAACCTGGATGTCAATTTCTTGATTGGCCTTGCTTTCTGTGTAAATATTTCTTCGACGATGCATTGTATGTATAATATCAAGGCATTTCTAAATAAAGCAAGTTCTCGCAAACGGTTCACTGAAATTTGAGAAAAAACTCGTAAATGTTAATTTTGTTGCTGGCGGTGTTTCCACTGGCTGTACTGTATTCTCTGGGTTGAAATAGACTTAACTGCGAGACGCACAACAGTCGAAAAACGCAGTTCACGTATCGTCCGTATCGTTCAAGACCAATAACCGCCATGTTCCTTTGGTGACGTATTTACAAACGTATTTTATCGATTACATCGAACTGCAATACGCAGCATTGACCTAACTTTTGAATTTGAATTAGACAATAATTGCGAATATGGTACGATCCATGCGTTGTCGACTTCGATGTGTTGTTAGTTTCGATATACACGCCTCTAAATTGAATACTAAATATTCTGCCATTGTGAGCGACGCCGATATAGTGGATATCCGAAAGAAAAGCACGTGGATAGTGTTTCATGCATTTATTGTCAGACATACAAACCGAAATGGGATTTTAGTGTCCGCAAAGTCCATGAACCTTATTAGTTTTCGCCACTTCGTACTACTGGATCTTTCTCTGCATCATTTCATCAATTTGATCTGGTGTAACCACCATCCAAAGAAGAATGTGTGCGTGCGGCAAACCTCTCTTTTGCCACTCAACAGAGTACATCTAGCATCTAACAGCACCACATATACGTTGCTTCAAGATGAAGTTCATCAAACATCGTAACTGTTGTTTGTAAAGTCCTGCTGTGACATCGTGACGATCGCTTGCTGATTGACCGCCATCCATAATTCGGCACGTATGTCATCGCATCCTGGGAGTACTTCTTACCTTGCCTTGCCTTGGGCTGCCATACATTGATGGCACAAAGAACATAAATTTTTCACTGAATATTTTTCAAAATTTTTTCTTTTGAATAGTCGGAATAAAAAAGCAAGTGACTGTAAGTATTGAAAAACAAAACAAACAAAAATTTAAAAAAATTTGTTTGGAACAAAATTACTTTTTGGAATTGTCCAATTTTCCGAATTTTCCTCACGAAAAGCATACTGTTTCTTTTATTTCCAAACCTTCCCCGATACACAGAAAACAAAATCTGAAAATTTCATCAAGGATGGTGCAGACGTTCTCTTAGCGTTACTAACCATTAAACATTCATTCATTTGTATGGGGAAAAGAAAAGGGCTGTTTTTAGGGGTTTTCCGGCAATTTTTCGAATTTTTCTTCCATCCATCCTTGAACCTCAACGATCATTTAGAAAAAAGAATCGACCAAATTGGTGCAGGCGTTGTTGAGTTAACACATTTAGCGATTCATTTTTACATACAAATGTATAAGATTACAGTAATAGGTATTGGATGCATATTGTCCGGAAAACATTGCTTGCTATTCCAAATATCGTTTTTTCCGACTAAAAATGTGTTAGCTCTCAATCTATAGTGTATTGTGACATTGACATATTGACCTGATTCAACCCACTTTTGATACACAGAATTACTATTGTTAGGAGAGGATTCTCTCTGAATTTCAATAATACATAATTGCTATTAGTTGGAGTTATTGAGATTTCATGTTAAATTTTTAGCTATTAGACTCGCACATATTATAAGTTATATTTAATAACTTTTAACTGTCGAGGAGTCCTAGCAGTCATAAGTATTTTAGTTTTCACTAAGCAATTAAGTTTTATGAATATTGTTTGACTATTTTCGCATAGGTAAACATAAATGGCATGCAGAATATTACGATAAAGCTTTTGAGTAGAATTTATATCACTGCATTCAAATAACAGAATATACGTATATACACAATATTATTATATGTTCATTCTCTATATACAATAAACTCGTGTTTATGCGACAATGCCGATATGTTCAAAATTTTTTTTATCAAAACTGCATAAAGATTACGAATACATCTAATAACATACCCAAGTAAATACCCAGCATTAAATATTAACACACTAGTATACCTCTCTGCGAAGCAATTTCGCTTCTAAAGTATTAAGTATGACCAATATATGCATACTTATATGGAACACAACACAGAATTGTATTAAAAGGTTTCATCCAGATTGGCAGACTATAATAACCGATTCTCATACAACTTTCTTCGCTTTGTTTGACAATTCATATATTACCAATGAAGTGAATAAATCAAAGGCTAAATCGAATGCACATTTTATTTTTCGTGCTTTTCTCTAAAAAAAATATCTAATATTGCTTGAAAAAACATAAAAAAACGAGAGCTCCTTTGCGTCATCCTGATATGAACGATCTAATATTAGGTTGTCAAATATGCCCCTTCCGCCGTTTCGTTTTTTGAATTTCGCGGCTATGTATAAAGCGTTACAGAGCTCATATCTGACTATACTATACATCTTTGGAAAAGTCTTGACATAACCTACAAAACGAAGCTCTGCATGATTAGTTTGGATATTGTTTCCAACAATTATAGACGTGTAAACATGGAGTTCACTAACGCCGAAATTCGCACTATTTCAAAGTTTTCCTTCGCTAAAGGCAAATCCGCTGGAGAAACGTTCCGTGAGATTAATGGTGTTTTGGGTAATGGTACTCTATCACTTCGAACTAGGGAGCAACGGACACCATGAATAAGCCAGCATACGGAATACCTGTGACAACGAATACCGATAAAATCATCGGGTTAGACCGGCATGTGGCACCTTGTGACATTGAGCAGAAGATAGGAGTTAGTCACCAAACCATGTGTGTTTGGTGGGATTGGAAGGGAATCAAGCACTATGAGCTGCTCTCATATGGCCAGACGCGAAACGTCCAAAATTATCCAAAAGGAAGGGAGTATTGTTCCACCAGGATAACGCCAACACACTTTGTTGATGACTCGTCACAAGCTACGGGAGCTCTGATGGGAAGTTTTATCGCATCCACCATATAGCCCGGCGAACGCCCTTGTTGGTGTAAAGTTGAACTCAAAAGAGGCTTGTGAAAAGTGGCTATCCCAATTCTTCGCTAATACGAATTGGAATATTCTGAAGTTGCCATCCAGATGGAAATAGATTAACGAACGAAACGGCGCATATTTGAACTAAATTCGATTACTGTAACACTGTATCAAGCATTGAACGCGGAAGGGAGATATTTATATATCGAATTTATCTATCAAAACAAAACACTGACGTCAAGCGAAACAAAATTCATATTTTCATTTATGAAGCAATCAACAAAGCACTTTTTGCGTTCCACTCTGGACCAAATAGCATTCGCAGCCCCACAAGTGCTGGGTGCTAACCCAGTTGTTGCTGTTTTCCCTAGTGCACCACTGAGGCCAATGAAAGCCGCTCGTGAAGCGCATTCCATCTGTTAAGCGAGTGTGGCTTTACCGAGCGCCCTTCACCAGACAAATACGCCGTATCGGCTTCACAATATTGGCTTAACTACGGTTTCGTAAAACCGAAGCGCAAATTTTGGTCGGATATCCCACCCCTTCCGAATAGCTGCCTTCTTTACTCTGTTCTCAATATTGCGCTTCCATTATAGCTTTTCCAAATACTTCACCTTTTCGACGTGGTGAAGCCACAGCACCCCACTGAGGGAAGGAGTACATCCGGGGTTATACACCTCCTGGTTAATAAAGCGAAGTCAGTTTTATTTTCATTGACAGCTAAGTCGCTTGTGTTAGCTCCTTAACGATATCTAGGAAATTTCCTTTAACCATAAAACATCATCTGCATAGCCTATTACTCGACAGTCTCGTCCTAAGTGGGCTAAAATCCTTAGCATTGACATAAAAGTTCTTTCCGGCTTTTGGGATGAACGACCCCATTACCTGATTTCAACTTACCAGGTGGACGCAAGTTCCTTAGACTTAAATGGTTTGAATGAATTTAACGCTCATATGATATGGAGCTAGTCCAGAATATTTACAACCGCCCTCGTGAAGTTCTTCGAGGGGCACTTCTTCAGTGGTTTGGTCCCCGGAAAGTAAGCATCCATGAGAAGTTTTGATAACTCATCGCTGCTCGAAATCCAATCACCTTCCTCATTTCTAAGATAACCCATAGAACTGAAGTCCTTTGCAAGAAAGCGCACAAACCTTGAAAATTCTACGCTTTTGCAGAAGAATCTCTATAAAACTCGAGATAGCTTCACGAACTATTGTCGCACAAATTATTGTCGAAAAAATGCTAAATCTTAAAACATTTATTTTAGATCAGACCACTAAAGCAAATTTTCCTTTAGAATCAAAATAAAGATCTCCAAAAAAAGTAATTTAGCTTTATTAAGTAGTATTTATTATAACTGCTGACATTAAGGGCATTGAAGATTTGCTGCAACCAAAATTAATTAATTAAAATTACAGAAAAGAGAGGAAACAAATTAATAACACAACGCATTTCAAGAGTTACATGGGTTTCGTCGAGTAAAAAACAGCCTTTTTAAACAATTTGTTTCTCTCATAAAAAATGAAATATTTTATTCGAATTTTTTATTGTCACCAATATACTAATCATATATTATAAACAAAGAAATTCTGAAATTTGTTATTTTTTTTTTTTTTTCAAATAGTTCTAATCGAAAATATAATCTTCGTCCAAATCTTTAAGAATTGTATCTCAAAGACCTAAACAGTTTTTGAAACCGTAAGCCCATGTAACCCCTTCAAATGTATCAAAAATTTCAACAAAATGCTTCTAAAATACCAAAACAATGACGATATCTTTAACTCCTTTGAAAAAGTCATACGTCATTTAGACAAAACTTCCCATTAGTTGTTATACTCATTCAGAGTAATACTCACTCAGAGAAGAATAAAAAGAAAAGTGAAAGAAACAGCGAATTGTGGAAATAGAATTCCTACAAAGGAGGCACCCAGATATACAAAAAAGAAAAATTACAACAAAATTCATACCATTTCATTAGAAATGTGTATTATATAAATCTTTCTTCTTTAAATAAAATTTTTTTTTTTTGCTAATTTCCGTTTTTCGTACGGAACATGTATAAACAGAGGAATACGCTACGCGGTGCGAACGGCTATATTTGTGCTCACTTTTATTTTCCAACATTACTCCTCATAGGTTAACAACATAACATAACTTTACCTTATCGGTTGTATTTCTTACTGCGATTCTTCTGAATTCTTTTCCATGTAACTTTGTATATGTACATTTGTTTTATGCGAGCGAAATTTTCATTGCAGTGAACACCAATATATCCATGAGAGAATCTACATAAGATTGACATAAGAATATGCGCAAAGGCATGCATGTTGCATGCAACAGCATCAAGTAAGGCAAGATAAAGTGGCATAAAAAACAGGAATATTTAAAACCATCAAACCGAAGGAGTCGCAGTAATCTAAAGGCCGGTCGGTTTAATGTATGCATATAAATATGAAATTATGTAGTAGTGTGTGCGTTTAAGGAATATGCGTGTAAATATGCGCCTCACCTGCCTGCCAGGATATTAACTATGCAAAAAGTGAAATGGAAATGTCTTCCTTCGTTGATGCATTCGGTTTGCAACAACAAATCACCACTGCATTGCTGTCGAAAGTGAAATGTGAAAGGCATTTTTAATGTCACAGCTATGGCAAGCTGCAAGCAAATACAAAAACAACACACTGAGTGAGTTGGCAAAAAAGTAAAATTTATTCTTTTTAAGGTTAAGTGGCACCAAGGCAGCGCACAAGGTCGCCCAACAACCCACTGTGTTGGGTGTGAATTGCAAAAATCGGCGCATAAATCAAAGACTTTAACTAAGATGCCTGCAATAAGGTGTTGACACAGTAAATATTCGCTTATATATTTTTATCTCGCATGCTTAACTTAACTTGGCTTGGCTTAGGCAAATGCCGCAACCATGTATTTGTGTTGTTGTAAGTGCATAGTTTTAAATATTTGGCAACGCTGCGCACCTGGCAATAATTGACAAACACATTAGCATTCGATTTTTCGAAGAAAATTTACTTAAATGAATGCACGCCCGCTTTCCAAGGTGTCAAGTGTGATTAGTCAAGTAAGGCAAGATTGATGGCGTTGCTGAACTCTTGTTGACGGCTTCGTTACAATTTTGTAATTCGGAAAATGCAATCAACTGGAATAAATCAAAGTTTGACTTTGAGCAAGTAAACTGTGCATATGTGAAGCTTATGTTATATGAGACCCCATTTTGGTGGGAGAAAACCTGGCCGCAGCTACTTCTCAGATGGTTCATCCGTTGATAAAATTTTTCAACGACTCATTCGAGCATTTCAACTAGTAACCGGCGAATGACACGCGTGATGTTTTGATTCATCCTGAATTGAAGCGGGACTGTTCACAAGACTTCAGACTTTACATATTCCTACTAGAAAATTTCTAATCCACTGATTAACGCGTTGGTTTGAAAGTGACGCCATCTTATTGAAACCAAATGTCGCCGAGATTACGAGCTTTAATTTGAGTCATCAAAAAATCGGTTATCTTGTCGCGATAATGATTGCCATTGACGGTTACGTCATCACCGGCATAATTTTTGAAGAAATATGGACAGTTGATTCCAACGGCACACAAACTACAAAAAACCCTTGTTTTTTTCTGGATAAATTGGCAGCGCTTGAATCTCTTTAGGTTGTTCCTTGTCTTAAATGTGATAATTTTGCTTATATACTCAGAAATGAGCCACATTGCTGAACAAAATATGGCTCGAAAACGTCGGATCTTCTTGGAACTTTCCAAGAACCCATAGAGTGAAGCGATGTCGCTAGGGAAGGACGAGAGGCTTCAGTTCAATTTAAAGCCCAGTCGCTTCATACGTTAATTCAAGTTAATGTGAACGGCGTCGAATCGATTCTCCATGATCTCCGTGTATACTCTCAGCTACGGTTGCTATATTTTCTCCACTACGTACTGGTCGTGGTCTAATCGGTTGAATATTATCAAATAATAAATACCGGGTCTCAAGATGGGTAACGGTGTTGTGAATAGTATGAGTTGTGGGAGGCTCTTTGCAGAGCGTGAATTTTCGTAACACCGTTGAACGCTGTTCAGGCGTAAGTCTTTTTATGATGAAACGCTAAACTATACTGAATAAAAACAGCATGACAACTTGACAGGACTTACGAGTGATCTCTGTACTTGTATTTTTGTATGTACATATGTAATAAATCTAGTAAAAGGCCAAGTAAAAGGTAAAATAGAAGACTTTAGTAGTTTACATCTCACATTGTATAAGTGTGATCATACGGTGTTAAAGAGACAACAATTTATACTAAATAAATTTCTCAACCTCGTTTAAGATTGCCTAACTCAGTATTGCTTGAGCACGAAAGATGTACCTAAGCAAAGGGAAAATATGCAATAAGGAGGCTGAAAATGTAATTAGTGATATCCCAATTTGGTAGAACTCAATCATGCTCATTTAATTATCTGTTAATTTCATTTATAAAACTAACACATATTCAAATCTGTCTGTCAAATTTCGAGATATGTGTTTCCACCTAAAAGTGGGATAGGTTAGGCATTTGTGACCCCGTCGCTATTAAAGTCCTATCATGCCATCCCGGGAGTGAAATCGAAAGTTTCTAGCATATTTAGTTATTGATTTATCGCACTTTGAGTAGTTTTTAACAGTACCGTATTACATGGCTAAATAATAGTTAATCTCTACTTGATAACAAGCGCAATTGTTTGCGACGAACTGGACTAAGGTCGATATCATCGCTAGAGATATCCATCAAATTATTCAGTGGTGACTTTTGTCCGGTAATAGAGTTTCGAACTGTCGGACTACTTTATAGAAAGTTGAACTTTTGGTTTTTTAAATTCTTTATACCACTCTTTATACCCAGCAATACAATTATTAATATCTCGTTTGAATTTCAGGGCACGTTCCATAAGAAATGATTCACCATACTTTTACTAAATGTTAGACCGTCATCTATTAAACTAGCAGTTAGTTGACATATTTCGGTCTAATCATCGTTATCGCTATTATTGCTCTAATTTTTGCGTCAGCTTTTATTAATTCAATCAGACATCATCATCTAAAGGTTTATCTATCACTAATCCGTTGACCTCTTCAATTTTTGGATCCTCTAATCCTTTTCCTCCGATTTCGTGTGCCAAGGCTATGATATCAAAAGTCTCCATCGATGCTTGGGATACTGAGGTACCACTCTTGACGCATTCTAGCCAGTGCTTTACAGCAAGAATTTAATGTTGATACCCTTAACTTTTCTTTGACTAGTGAAGCATATGTAATGAAATCCAATATAGAATATTTTTCAGCCCCATCTTCAATTATTTCAGCTAGTTCTGCTAGGTTTTAGCTGCCTTTTCAACTGCTGATGCGATTTCTACTTTAATTTTTAAATTATGAAATGTGTTTATTTTAAAACGTCCTGTTAGCCATCCACTACTATCAGAAAAGTGTGACTTCTGCTTTATAATATTGCCATCTACAGGTATTCTCTTTTACAATAAATCCTCAATCCAAAACACTACACATATTTCCATTTTTACTAGCACTTCATCTCTAAAGTATGACGATGTTTTGGAACTATGTTTTGATGAACTGGTGATAGATTTCATTTTTTTATTCTAATTTTTCTTAATGATTCTGTTAGTAGCTGCGTTTAATCCAAAATCCTTGCCAAGAGATGTTACACCTTCGCCTCTTGCCAGACAGTTGAAGATTTTATAATTTTACTTCCAAAGAAATGGCTTGCCTTTTACGAATCTTTGAAATTTTGGACATTTTGTTAACTGGCAATTTGTTAAGGCAAACGTTTTATTTTTAAAGCTTAACTAAAATGTATAGATAAATACCTTTTTTCACTTATTATGGTTAGAAATGTTCAAATCTAATTGATAGCACGAACAATTGATAAAATATTGCGAGTTAATAAACTTTAAACACCATTATATGTAAATATCATGCGAACAAAATGGATAGGTAAGAGTTATCGAATAAGGGGATTTCACAGTCCTACTATGTTTATTTCAGCAATGGTGCCAAGTGTGGTAAAAACAAACATAATTACAAGACAGTGATTTTGAAACCGCACTAGGTAAAATGTTTAAACATTTTTTTTATATAAAAAATAAACCATGTAAAAAAAGAGTTGGGTGTATATAAAAATATTCTGAGATATTCATGAGCAAAAGATATCGCGAATAATATAGCAACTAAACTCGGAAAATTTACAAAATGAGTATGTATTGTTTTCTAACTCCTGCATACCGAAAAAAAGGTTTTTGTTCGCGGGATAATGTGATCTTGTATAAAATTGCTAATAAGTAAGGCATCATAATAAAAGCTGAATTTGATTTGTTACTAAAAATGTACAAAATCGGTTCACAATTGAATGTATAAATTATGAAGCTTTAGCAAGAACATATAAATGGCTCACCTCACATTGTTGTTCCTTATAGTCAACAGCATTTTCCCGGTGATCCTTTCTGGTATGAATTCCTTGCACTTATATTATTTTTACATCACAACACATTTCTTAAAACGCACACAAACAAACCAAACAATCAAACCACTTTGACACACTTTATATTTTCTTTTCACTATTTTATATGAAATTTAACACATTACAAAACTTTGTTTCAATTTAAATTTTGTTCACATTGAGTATGCAAATATTTACATATATTATACTATTTTATCACATCAAAATTGGTTATTTCATTAATTTATTAATGAATTTAACTGATTAATGAATTTTTATGTTCAACTCTCCTACGCACTTTTCTCGTAATGAGTTTTTTTGATAAATGCACAGCACAAGTAACGGCGCGCACTCACTGCATTTGCACGCATTGCTTACGGTTGTGCTGAGAACCATTCTCCTGCTCTAATGTATTTTATTGCCTTTGACTTTAAATAGTTGTGACTTTGTTTTTTTTTTTCTCTCTCTCTTGCATCTTCCAAAGGAAAATGCTGCAATTTACATTTACTTGACTTTGTTATTTAAACAAAGAGAATCTGTGCTTAAAGAGCAAGCAAACATATATTATTACTGCGTTGTTTATTAATTGAAAGGGTTACATGGAATTCCTTGGGTAAAAAAAAATGTTCAACAATTTTTGCTCATATAAAAAATTAAGTATTTTATGGGAATATTTTATTTTTACAAAAATACACTATTAACAAAGAAATTCTGAAATTTTTGAAAAAATTATTTTAAACTCGGCCATTGCGACGCTATTTCCGATGACACCTCGGGGCAGGCCCGCTGCTTTGGCAGGATACCTAATTACAGGATGACCTAAATTAAAAATACGTGTTTTAATAAAAACCCTTACTTAGAACGTGGACCAAAAAAACGACTGAAAATTGAATTTTTGGCAGACATCTTTACAAAAAAAAATAAAAGTTCCGTGAAATTTTCGCGACATTTCCTTTTCAAATAGTTCTAATCGAAAAAAATTCCTTCTTCAAAGTCTTTAAGAATTGTATCTCAAGGACTTGTGTAAAATTTCATGAAGATCGGTTATGTACTAGTTCTCTAGAAATCATGCCAATCGTGCCGAACGTGTTTAAAGACGGCGCACTTAGCCTAGCTTGCCTCAAGCGAAAAAGTTCTCAAGACTGTAGCTCCGGAACTAATTCGGATCAACTTGAAAATTTAGGACAATACTCTTGAGGTGTTCTGGAATGTAATAATATAAATATAATATAATCTGTATATTAGGTTGTGAAATATCTCTCCTCCGCTTTTTTGTCTTTTGAATTCTGCGGCTATGTACAAAGCGCTAGAAAGCTCGTTTCTGGCAATACTATACATCTTTGAAAGGTCTTGATATAACCCCCAAAAATAATACAATTGCTAAGTATTTGGAATAGAGGAAAAGAACTTCAACCAAATACCCAGTGAAGTAGATTATAACTGGCTCCATAATCAGTCGTTGAGTATATACTATACAACGTGCATCCCAAAAGACTGTCATAATAAAGATGTCATAATCTTTCCACGCCTGAGAACCGGTTCATCATGTGCAGTCCACTAGAAGGACTGTCGATTGGAGTCCAGTGAGAAATGATGACCTACATATGTTTCTATCACCGACACAAAAATTCCACTTTATTTCGATTACAGAGCACTTACACACTTCTCAGAATCCGTTATTCGTTGTTTTTGAATAAAATAAAAATATCAATTTTTTGAAACACGTAAACCCATGTAACCCCTTAAATATTACATTATAAGAACTTCTACCGACAGTGTGAAAATTGTTGAAATCGAATGATAACGTCGCTCACTCACCGAATATGTGGACCCCAAAATATGTAATTGACTTTACAGCGAAAATATCACTTGTGCCTAAAATAGATACAATTTGGCGAAAACTTGACCTTGGGCTCAAATAAATTTATCAGGATTTTCGAACATCTGGCTGACTTTGCTCCATATGATTCCTGACTGTACGTATGGCACCTTAATGAAATCCAGGGAACAAATTTTTAGTATGTGATATGAAAATATTTTTTAGATAAAATCCTGTCGATACTACTCCAACTCCCATATACTACATACAATGATTTTTGTTTTTCTACCAAACCTTATGCCCAGTATATCGATCAGTGGATGAGTTATATTATATATGTCTATATAAAATTCCTTGGATTCCGATCCTCTGGTTGACGTTTTACATCGTAATGTACCGTCCTAGCTTAGATTGCTCCAAGTTGCACGAATATTTTTGCACCCGAACTTAGCTCTTTCTTACTTGTCCTGGATAAAATTCACCTCAAGAGAAGCTTGCGAATATCCAGCTTTTCGTAAATAAAGACGAGAGTGGTTTGACAGTGGTTTTATGAAATCACTCGCCCGCTCGTGCCTAGTTTGAAAGAGTACTGAACCATAAACTAAAGCAGCAAAACTCATTAATGACTCATCCAATCCCAAAAGGTTTTCAACAAACATAACTAAATGACACAAACGAAGTCAGATCGAATAAGGATGTTAATACTGCTTGGAAAAGCGATCAAAATAATCCAAAATTCTCAAGAGCTAATAGGTAAAACACGAGAACTTTACCAAAAAAATAAATAAGTACTGGAAATGTTCATCGTCACGTCTCGACTACTTTTATAATGGCGTCAGAATAAATCCGTTTGCGGTCGAACTGAATGATTTTTTGGTTCATAGGCGGCGGAGAGTGGAAAAATATTGATCAAGTTCACTGACAAGGTCATAACGAGTAAAGTAACTCGAATTCTTAAAAACAAAATTGGTAGTAGCAGTTCTGGAAGAAAAATTATTTTATCTGCATTTATCATTTCTTCATGCATATATTTTTAAAAATGGTCCTTGAGAACATGAAGCGGTAAATAACGTGATTAAAAAGACGTTGCAAATAAGAAGAACTTAAAAGCTCAGGAACATGGAAATGATCCTGAATGTATAGATCTTTTCGCTTTGCAAATATAATAGAATTCTTTTTTTTTTATAAGCCGAAGGAGTTCGAATACCTGAAACAATTGGATGTTAGCTGCAGAATTTGTAAATAATAAAACAGAAGATCTTGATGGAAGATGTCAATAAACCACTAATAGGGTTTGGCGGTTCGCACCATAGAGAAAGCATAAATTGAAAATATTTAAAGAAATTTCTTGAGATTATACATAAAGAAAATTGAAACGAATAAAAATCAAAATTTTAGTCAAAAGGTAAGGAAAAGAACTACGCTGCTCGGTTAACATTTTTTCTCAACAAAAAGTCACTGATTTATCAAATTCCTCTCATATGAATTCATTTCACATTCACTCCTATAATGTGCGGGCAAATATTTACTTATTTGCTTGTGCCTTTGTTTTCGCAGACATAAAATACCAGCGGCAAAAGTCGCACATGTGACGAATAATAGAATTGTTAGGCTGTTATTGAGTGTCTGCGTATTTTTGCAATGGATCATATTTACCGCTATGACAGTCTACATAACAGCAAGCAAATTATTTGTGGTTATTTATATTATGAGTTGGCAATTTTAGAGCATATTGACATAGCCAAATTCTTATTAAATGTGCGTTCTTAGTTAAACATACACATATTTTTGGTAGGCTTGGCTAGGCGCTAGGGTGGTTCTTAAATGCAAGGAATATAATAAGTTTTTAAACTTGAAATTGGATGTTGATGCCAAACATAGCATTATATGTAAGGTAGGATGATACTTAAATGTAGGACGAAAATTTAGGATTATCGTTCTTAAGGTGAAGATTTAACCACTCAATAGGTTTCAGTAAGTTTAATGGAGGACAAAAGTATGTTATCTTTGACTGTAGTTATATCAATTTCAAACAAAAAAACATTTTTAAGGCTTTCGTAGCGTAAATAAAACCTAGCCCTATGACCGAAAGGCTCAAAAATTAATTACATTTTATAAGTGATACCTTATACTTTCATAATATCAAATTTATAATCGAATTGAAAAATAGTTTTCATTTAAATTTTAAGAACCACCTTAATGTATTTGTAATATGTTAAACTCAATGAGTTTATTAACACCTTTTAACAAACACACGCCCTTATCCACACATGCAGACACATATCGTCAACAATATCACTCATACGCCCTGGCTTCACTTTAACCACTCTGTGGCCATAAATTTCCCATTTTCGGCAAATCAGATTAGAAATGCCAAAAATTAAACTCAACTTCTTGATGACCACATATACATTTGAATTAGACGCAGTGAAGTTGAAGTAGATTGTGTTAAATTTAATGACTTTTCGCATATTAGTTAGCATGAACTTCATCAAAAGGCTGGCATCGTCAGCTAGCTTTTGGGGTCTTACACTGATTGGACTGAACAATAATTTAGCTTAAAGCTGGAATTCAAACTCCAATTTCAGCTCGATGATAGCTAATATCATCTACGTATGCAAAAACCAGTCAAATGGCGTAGATGCGTTTGTGTGCGTGTTGTATGCGTCTAGTTGTCATTGATAAGGGAGCTATGAACCAAATTAAGTGCCAACTATGTATTTTCACTCACATGCAAATCCACTTAGAGGCCAACGAGTCGAACGAGTTGTGGTCATTTGCAAGTTGAGGTACACAAAAAATAAATGCTAGACAGTGTGTCGTTGTCAATGGAAAAATAATAAAAAATTAACACTTTAATGAAAAATATAAACCAGAAGTATGGAGGTTATTGCACTATAAATAATACAAACAAATAGGAGTGAGTAATTTAGTGGATATTTCAATAGTAGTCTGGAATATATTTTATCCCTAATGTTGAGGGCGTTACACTTGCTTGTGCCTAGTATTTAGGTAATTTATGAAGAACATTACTATAAGGAAGGAAAAATAAAGCTTGCTGTGTCTATGATTGACCATAAGGTATTTACATCCCTTACCCAATTTTGATTTTTTTACCATGTCACAATATCATCATTCTATTACAATACAAGTTACTGAAATTGAATCGGATTTTGTACGGCCAACGGTTGCTATCTCGAGGATGTCTGCTTGGTCCACCAGAGCCAGGCTGTTCTATATCCGCAAATAAACAAAAATTTCTCGAAACTATCTTCATATGTGTGGTTATTGATTAATAAGGTCTATAGCCAATGATATAAGATCACGACGATTGGATCTGAATAATTCTTCTATTAACTATGTAACTCACCCCTTTAAGCAGCACCAAATAAATCAAATCAAAAGGTGTTACTGAAGGATCGGTAGACAATTGAGTAGCAAATCTTATGGTACTCTCGACGATCAAAAATTACCCTCTATACGTCCCTTACTATTCTCGTTCTATCATACAACGCATAATCATGGATGATAGCGAACAGAGATCAGAAAGTACTTGGTGCACTTGAGAGAACTGTTCGCCCCAAGGTCTCAGTAGCCGTAGGCTTGAGCGATAAGTGCCGAAGAATATAAAACCATGAACTGTATGAGCTCAGTGTATAAAAATCCTACGAATTCATGTCGTAGAGGAGTATTTTCGTCTATTCGGACGACATGGTCCACCCGCGTAGCCGCTGCCTTTTAATTCGCTGAAATATGTCAATGTTGTCATATACCTCATACAGCTCATCGTTCCATAGGCTGCGGTATTCGCCGTGGCCAACGCGCAAAGAACCATAAGTCTTCCGCAGATATTTTCTCTCGAAAACCTACTCATTGGATGTCGTCCATGTCTCGGCACCATATAGCAGTACGGTGATGATGAGTGACTTGTAGATTTTGGTCTTTGTCCGTCGAGAGGGGACTTTACATCTCAATAGCCTACTCAGTTCCAAGTATCCCCCGTTTGCAAGAGTTATTCTGCGTATGATTTCGAGGCTGTCTTGTTGTTGGTATTAATGCTGGTTCCAAGATAGACCACATTATCTACGACTTTCAAGGTATGTGAAGTTATGTTCAACAGTGACGTGAAAGCCAAGTCGAGAGTGCGACGACTGTTTGTTTTGTTCATAAATGTGGCCTTGACTGAAAACACACCATATATTTGTTCTCTATGTTTCGGTCACACGCTATTTCTCGGTATTGTATATTAGTAATGGACTATTCATATTTAAACTTTTTTCACTTAAAACAATCTTTAGTGGGATAGATTCTTAACAAGCTTTCTATAAATCCTTTTTAGTTAGATCAGTCACTGTAATTCACAAAGATCTTATTAGTTTAGAGGTTTTATATTCCGAAAATATCGCATCTCTGGACTATATCAAGGTCGTGCTGAGAAACAATTGATAGGATCACATCACAGATTATATGGTATAAGATGCGATTTTTCGATAAAGTTGATTCGTTATAGACCAGTACTCTTTATCTTTAACGCGATGTATAAGCAAAATTGTCAAAATAAAAAGTTCTTTACAAAAAAATATAGATAAGTGTAGAAGAAAAGAAGTGAATATGAAACACGTAAAGAGAAAGAAATGAAAAACAGACAAAATGCATATAAGTTCAACAGAAATTTTAAAACTTCTGCAATCCGCGCCTCACTGCACGCACTTATCTTTGACACGAACATAAGAGAAGCAACAATATCCAAACCACATGGCCAGTATTTGAATTTCCACTTAAAGACCAAACAAAGGATAGCAACGAGAGCTCGACACTGCCCTCGATTTGTTAGTATACATCACCACCCACGGCCACAGAAATCGTTTCAAATTACAAATCGACCGCCCACAGCAACCGTCAACACCTACCGAATGCTCCATAGCCAAGACAAAAGAGCAATCGAATCCTATAGAATATATGATATATTATCTAAGCACGCGTTTGTGTATGTGTGTTTTGTGCATTTTTTTCGCACAATTATCTTATCAGCAGCCAGAAAAATTGCCCGACATCGACAACTTGCATAGAAATATTTACATTTCACCCAAATGGAATCAACTCGATTTAGATCGCCTCAAATTACAAGGATAACGCGCAGCGTTGGACGGCGACGGCGAAATTGTGCAAGGACAAAGCACATCTGTCACAAAAAGGTCATTCAAGCAAGTTGCTTGAGAAGTGTTCGTATGTAATATGTAGACCGAGTCTGTGTAAATCAATGTTGTTGTATGGTAATGTGCGGTTTTTTTTTATATTGGTGACCCAATTTAATAAATTATGTCTGGTGGCTGGAAGCTTTAATAATAGCCGCACTCGCCTCGTTTAACTGCTAATCTACCCACAATATTTGAATGAACTTCATTGAGCTTTATAGCAATAACTTATAATAATAACTAACCTAGTAACTGCACTCCATCTGGTATCACAAAGGGCCAAAACTGGTCTATGTGAGGCGGTTTGGCTTACCAGATTAAACAACCACCATAATGACAACAATCGGTCTTATGTTGAAGACCGATAAATATTTACTTCAATGCAGCGGCTGGGAAGTTTTGTCTCACTCACCATACCAGGCTATATATTTTGCTCCTTCTGAAGCATTTCATTCTCTAAGTGCTTTCAAGGTTTAAAGCCATGGAAGTACCTTCAGGTATATAAGGTATAGAGTCTAGAGCATGTTTTCACCCATTTTTATTCATTCTAAGCATATATTATAAGAAAAACACGTTCTCTCTATTTTATTACGATAACTCACATATGAGTTAACCGGAAGTTCAAAAATCTTGGGTATATGGGGGCTAAGGGATGTATTGACGTGATTCAACACATTTGTAGCACACAGAAATACCACCATCAGGAAAGGATTCTCTCTGAGTTCCAGTAAATATCTCACTTAGTGATTTATTGGGGTCCAAATATTCGATATATACAGGCTTGTGCAGTTTTTCTTGGATTTGGACAATGTACTTATAATACTTGCGCTAGACGAATTTGGTTGTTGTTGGTTGTTTAGGACATGTGTACATTATTAGAGGACAGGGAATTTTGTACTCTTGAAAATTATGCTCCTGAATTAGTGAAAACATCACCATCTCATTGACAGCTCTCAACTTACCAAATGATCTCTTGAAACATTAATTATGGTAATTAATACCAAGAAAGATGGGACGATATCATTATTGGAACTATTTGACACACTAAAAACCACAGAAAATATGGAAGCATAGCAACGAATAATTTCAATTTACAAATCCACTACAATGTAATTGTTTCCATACAAAATTCTTCAGAACTTGAATTTTTGAACTTAAAGCGAAAACAAAAGCAACACAACTATTGAAATCACAAAGAAACAGATAAGGATGAACAAGCAAATGCAACATGAAAGCGAATAAATTTCCGCATAAAAGCTTCGCGCTCGAAAATCAAATATTTTGTTGCTGCTGCAAATTTCAAACGTGAGACTTTGTGTGAGAAAATAATGCAAGTACATGTATGCACTATTTGAAACAGTGTGTGCATAAAATGTGTGAACAAATATAAGTAGAATATAGCTCGTGCTCAATTATTGGAAGAACTAAAAAAGAAATTGAATGTAGTTATTTTATTTTGAATATTTTAAGCTTGTTCAGAGGTTACTTATACATAAGTTGTGGTAGCAGCAATTAGAAAGTTACGATGAGTGGATCGTGGATTTATTGGTAAATACAAAATAAAAACATTGCTAGTCTTAATTACCTATCAAAACTGTGCAATTTGGTTTCTACCCATCCCCAACTCTACAAAAGGTACTTGCTTGTTCGATAATTTGCCCCCTAAGCGCTGATCTCAGCAAAATGAGTAAAGACACTTGGACAGTTATCAACATTGGACTAAGCGCTTTAAGCTTGTCGCAAATTAGTTGTAGCTGTTAATCCTCTAATTTAATCCTCTTCGCCGAAAGTAGGACTACCGAAGCCTATCGAAAAATGTCCAACAAGAGCTCATTCAATGGCAGGAAGATGCATCTTACTAAATAGTTCAGTGAACCTCAGACATTCTACATAGAACCAAATGATCGCTCAGCCACACTAGTACTGTTTATTGTCCACATCTGACAGAGCTCACGCAAAGTCCATGGACTCAAAAGGACTACGTAACTAGCTTTGAGCTCGCAGTCAGCGAACTCAAGGTCAGTATTGCAACTCATCTATCGAAATGAATAGTGTTACATTAATGACGCACATCAAAAACAATGGTCTGGTAGCCTAAGACTCAGTCGGATTGCTCCTTACAGAAGACTTTTTATCTAATTTTCTCACTGAGCTTTCATTTTTTACATCCCTGGTAACCGTGAAGCAGATAAACTGGCCAGACCAAGCACCTACAAATAGAATCCGAAAAATAGGGAAATCATAAGCATCTGGCTACTTGTAGGTATTTAATCGAGAAACTGATTCTCGTTGGAATTGATACTTAACTTGTTCAACAAGCAGTCAAACGTGGCATAAATGAAATATGGGCCGAACATGATGACTGTTTATATTCAAAAGAAATTACAAAAGACTTCTATCTAGTAGTAGTGCTTAGGTTGGAGGATGGAGCCATAAAGTTCACGCAAGTAAAGACAGTTCTCTGAGCGCCATTCCCTTAGGAGTGGTCCGAATCGATTCATTTATACTATATATGGCTCAAGCAACTCACGACTTTCGCTCATAGACCAATTATCTTATGGGTGCCGAAAAATATCCGTTTAAAAGCGATCTAAAGCCTGCAAACGTGTAAAAGTTACGATGGCTGCGTAACCCGACCTCTCGGAGACGTTCGATACCAAGCGAGGTTTCAGACAAGGAGACTCCCTATCTTGTGACTTTTTAAATCTATTGCTGGATAAAATAATATGATCTGCAGAGCTGAATTGAGAATGTACAATCTTCTATAAGAATGTGCAGTTACTAGTGTACACCGATGATATTGATATCATTGGCCTCAACAACCGAGCCGTTTGTTCTGCTTTATCGGAAGTGGATAAAGAAGTTATGCGTGTGGATCTAGGGTAAGATGAAATATCTCCGGTTATCAAACAAACAGTCGTCGCACTGGCGACTTGGCTCTCACGACCCTGTTGACAGTCATAACTTCGAAGATGTAGATAATTTCATCTATTTTGGAACAGCATAAACAACACCAATAATGTCAGCCTCTAAATCCAACGCAGAATAACTCTTGCCAACAGCTGCTACTTCGGTCTGAGTAGACAATTGAGAAGTATACTTCTCTCTTGACGAACAAAAACCAAACTCTGCAAGTCGCTCATCATCCCCGTCCTGATATGTAGTGCAGAGGCATGGGCGATGAACAGGAGCATAAGATGGTTAAGAGAGGCTTCACAATGGGCCTTCTAAAGGCCTAGGTGTGTCAGCAGACATCCAATCTGCATAACTTCCTAATTGTAAAACACATATCTGATTACATGTTCGTAGCTGTACCCACTCTCTCATACAATGCGTGTGTTTGGGTATTTGTGTCAGTGCTGAAAATGCTGATTGTCGGTTTGCGATAGTTGTTAGCATTGATTTGAGCAGAGCTGCTAGTTTAGTATTAACTTTATTCTCCCATACAAAGCGCATTAGATTCCGAATTGAGTTTAACTCGAACTCGAATAATCCAAAATTATCTGCGTTGGCGATGTGGCGCATTTGCAGCAGCAGCTGAGCAGTAGGATTTGCCAAATTGAAACGTTAAGTTCGCCGAAATTTAAGCGCAGAAAACACGCGCATTCGCAGCAAGGGCTCGGGTCTATGATAACATATATCTAAGTATTTGTGACTATGCATGCATGTGTGTGTATGTATTGCACTTTCATTAGCATTTTTCGGGCGTGTTTTTATAGCAAATGCCGAAATTTATTGCTTCCTTATTTAATGCGATTCTCATGTTTAGCTGTGAAACTGAATACCGAATACACGCTTACATAGATGAGTATTTTCGTATATAACTGCCTGCATATACCATGAATATATGTACGATTAAACACATCATGGACTGCATCTAGTTGGAATCATATCTGCTGGCTGCTTTAAATTAAAATGCATAAATTCGCACCTAATTTAGCTTCGCAATTCGCAGCGCATTTTTTTGCTTTTCTGCTTTGGATTCTGACTCAAATACAAATATTTTGTTATTATTCCAGCTATAGTTTGTTTTCTCTTTTGCCTCTCGCAATTTGCTGCTTCAGAAATTGCCTTTTGGCAAGCATTAATGAAGTGCGCTTTATTGAGCTTTAAATTGCTTTTTTTTTCTTTCTCTTTCTCATTGTTTAATTATTATTCTCTCTATTCAAAAATTTGTTGCTGCTGTACATTACGTCTGTAATGTTTACTTTTATAAAATTTGTAAATTTCAAAATACTGAACATGGTATATTAAGGTCGCAGACCCTGTAATTTACATACATTAATGATCCAAATGATGAGTTGAGTCGATTTACTTATTATTGCAGCGGCAGAGACACGTCCTTGGCCTGATAAAAATCCAGGTCCGTTCCGTTTACTTAGACCCGACTGTCATGGGAACAGAGTCGATTTAACCATGACCGCCTCTCTGTATTAAGTATACGTTCGCAGCATACGTGATGCTTCTGAATCAGGCTGCAAGTATGGCGTTCAACGTTAGGTGGGTGTTTGAGCAAGGGTTGGGATTGAGTGAACATAATTTGATTCAGACTATAGATACTTCTAAATCTGCGCCCTCGCGATATGAGAATCTAATTATACGGTGGCGTACCACTAGTATTGACGGGGACCAATATGGACTCTCTGTTAGGGAAGCGGTGTTTAAGGTGTTTGGAGCAGTGGGGCTAGACGAGCAAATTACTCGTCTTTATGAGGTAATTTGGGGGATAAATAATTGGGCCCTTAGAACTTGTGAAAATTTCATGGTTTGGAAAATTCAGTGACGTACACTTGAGTTAACTTGATGAGGAGTACTGTCAGCCGATTGTAGCGAAAATTTCAACGCGCTCGACTGTCCAATTCTGCCAGGCTGTCCCGGCTAATGGATGACTTTAGTTGTGCGATAAGGGAGTATAAAGATATGTTACTTAAAATTAAAGAAGAGGATTGGAGAAGTTTCGTTAGAGAGAATAGGAACGACCCCGGGATCAAGTCTATAGGACCTGAGAGAGTGCGGGGTTTCTGCTATGTGCGTTCTTTCCCAAGCTCAGAGGTACAGACACCTCAAGCAAAAGGGGTACCTGTCCCTCCATTAGATGATGGGGAGTTGCGGTACGTCTTGGAATGGTTAGGTCTAAACGATCCCCAGGTTTTGATAGTTTGAGCGGAGAGATGTGCAAAAGCTTGTGGAAGTTCATTGCCAAATACCTGGAGTCCATTTATACTAAGTGCTTCTGGGAGGGATACTTTCCACGCGAGTGGGAAAGTCAGGATTGTTCCTCTCCTGAAGTTCCCTGATAAGATCAGGAGCCATCCTAATTCTTATCTTGTTAGTACACCGTTTACTACTATACATACTCCTACTTTGGTCAAATCGGATAACATTTTGAATCAAAAAAGAACATTTCCTCTGATAAGTGGAAAACGCTTCGAATTAAAATGTACTTACAATAAAATTTCAAAAGCTATTAGGTAATATGACTCTCTGACTCATTTTAAGTGTAATCCAAGAACACACTTAGAATTTTCGACAGGGAATTAGGTGATATATAGTACATACCACATATGCAATATTGCTGTTATTTTACTCTTTTAATTTCTGACAGTTTTTGTGCTTCCGCACCACAGATATTTCAGAACCAACAAAAATTCTCACCTCATTTGCAATTTGGCAATATTTTTGCAATTTTGCACACGCATTTAACATTTAGTTTTTATTTGCTTGTGCGTATATTTCTTTGAAAAACTCTTTATTTTCACTTTTCATACTAAAATTTTATTTCAATTTTTTCCTCAAATAATTATCGAGGTTTCTCAGCGTTCTCTCACCGACCAGCACGATTCTTATTTCATTTGAAACTTTTAATTAGAAAAAATTTTCTGCAAGAATTTAATTAGCTCCAAGTTTTTGTTGTTGCTTGCATGCATAAACGCAAAATGCAAAACACAACACTTTGTGGCATTGCCGCAGTGTTAGTAATGCTAACTGTATGGTATCTTACAATATTCGGTAATCATATTAAAAGTGAGTAGGTATAACATGGTTTAGATGTCTATTATTTTTATAACCATACACTATAGACTAAGAGCTTAATGAAGTGAGCATTGAACAAATTTAAGTTTTAATTTCTGAGACTGGGATTTTTATGAAAATTAGGTATTAAAATTGAAAAGGTTACACTCTCTCCGAGGTATAATGTTTTCAATAGACGTTCACCTAACTAATATATCCATTAAAAATATTATGCCTCCTACAAAAATATCAAGTTCTTATAATTAACTTAGCCTGCATTCCGGAACCGGATTGGATCCCAAAATCAAACTTGATGAGTTACGAAAACCCCAAACTTCATTTATTATAAAACTATGTTAAACAATAGGCAATAGGAGGGAAAATAGTGTAAGGCAAAACTATATTAGTTTTCTCCCAGTTAAAAAGTAGAGATAGTGGGATTATCTGTCCTGTCACCTCAGCGAACAGCTAGATTTCGAAAGTTGGTGAATATATATTATATTTTATGTGTCATGACTTGAAGAGCTGTATGACTTCAGAATAAATAAGCTTAAACATTAAAGCAGGTTCTATTTCAATTTGTTTGGACTTAAAATAGTTTAGTTTGAGATAGGAGCATACGGATCAAATCGATTGACTTTGCATTAACTCGCGCTCTTTTAAAATTTAAACATTCATAAAATAGTAATAATAATATCCAAAATATGTACAACCATGAAAAGCCATGCCCATATGGTGTTTTCAAATCGCCAAATCTTAGTAAGTGACGACTTCCAACCACAACACATCAAATAGATTGACAGAATCAAAGGATATATACATTTTGTTTGGTGGGGATGTCTACTGTCAGAAGCTCATCATCAATACCAGGCTTCCTGACTATTGTAACGTTTTTCCGGCAGAGGATACTGCCAGGAAAGTAGCAGTTGATCAGCTGCTCCGAAACACAGTCTACTTTAGGAAGTGACTAACCGCTTCGATGGCAGACCGCTAATACTAACCTTGAACTGTGTGGTAGAGGGTTATTAGCCTTAGTAAGATAACGATAAGCCGAAATGACAAACTCGTTTTTTTTTTTTACACTCTCAGATTTCCATTGGAATTGGCAACTTCAAACGCGCAGTTTTCTCAGTCGTTCTTTAATAAATTATCTCAGTTAAAAAGCGAAGAATATAAAAATTAGAACATTCGTCATTTCGACGTATGGTTATCTATCCAGTGGTGTAAGATAACGAATACTCATGAATGTGACTACTTTGGATACCAGGTCGTAGCGGAATCGCATGTAACGGGGCATCTCGACAGGATAGAATTTATAGAATACTAACTGTCAAACGTATTGCTATTGTCATTACCAAATCTGCATGTGAGCATTTGCTATCATGATATAATCATTTGCGCAAAGGCGTAGAATAGGTATGTTCGAGCTGATGTAGCGCATGCTTTGAGCTCTTGAAAAATTTATTTTATCATTTGCGAAATGCCGTCGGATAGATAGCTGATGTAGAGCACGTTTGAAATATTAATTTTTTGGAAACATGTTATTTTGAAAATGTACTTTATTTTTATAATATAACACAACCGTCTTAATACTCGCTTTTCTAAATTTCATATTGCCGAAGTGAAAATGCCGGCAAACTAGATAGTATTCTATATATAGTAAGCTATGAGCAATGTGGAGTCTCCACAGGTAATCGGCACGGCAATGCAGATAGTATTCTATAAATTCTATCCTGTCGAGATACCCCGTAACCGCAAAACTAATAAAGGGGCAAGGAATAGCACCTGATCCTCGCTAACGTTGGAATGAGAACGGGGCGTAATTCGATCCTCTTGCGGGTTACTATTGGATAACTGGCAGTATATTGGTGAGCGCAGGATGGTCGAAGGATGACTCTGATGCAAAGTTGACCACAAGAGAATTAGCAAGCTTTTCGCCCTCAGCTAGTTTAAGCTTTCCCTAACTGAAGTTTTATAAGTGGACAGTGTCCACGAGGTAAGGTTAAAACTTTGTCTGTAACATAACCTAACCTACTATATATTAGCAAGAAAATCATATTATATCTTAAATAAGTTCAGTTCGTTGACTTGAATTTGTTGGCTTGTTTCAAATCAACACTCCTTAAACTCAGGTAGATCTGGTGAATTAAATATTGCTAAAAATCGCTGGTTTACAATACGTGGTATAACTTCTTTCTATAAAATAATACCTAAGTTACCTACTGAGTGTACGTCTGCTGGCGTACACCGATAATATTGATATCATTGGCCCCAACATCCGTGCCGTTAGTTCTGCTCTCTCCAGACTGGATAAGGAAGCGAAGCAAATGGGTCTGGTAGTGAACGAGGGCAGAACGAAATATCCCCTTTCATCAAAAAACAGTCGTAATTTCGTCTATCTAGGAGCCAGTATTAACACCTACAACAATTTCAGACTCGAAATCCAACGCAGAATAACTCTTGCCAACAGGTATTGTTGCTATTGTTATTGATAAGTAAAGTCCTCTCTCGACGATTAGAGCCCAAACTCTATAAGTCACTAATTATTCCGCAATGTGAAGCAAGGAAAGAGGAATACCTCTACAGCGTTGGAGAGATCAGGTAGAGAAGGACTTGGCTTCGCTTGGAATCTGCAATTAGTGCTATGTTGCAAAAAAAAGAAACGATTGGCGTGCTGTTGTTAACTCGGCTATAACCATCTTAGGGGTTAATTGAGCATTCAGCCAATTCCTTGCAAAAAAAATGTTGTGGTCATAGATAACTATTAATGCTAGTGATCAAGTAGTTACTATTTTAATAGCTTAAAAACCCGCAAAAGTCAAACAAACAGACACCAGTAAAACCATATAATTAATATCAATTATTGCCAATTCGTGCAACCAATTCCAATTAAACTTGCAACTACGCGTCATTATGTTGCAGAAAATCAAGTAACAAAGCACATGCATATCAGCAAGCAAGTCTTTACTTTTAATTTCATCATTACCGATGGGATGAACTGCAGACAAAGCTTACCTTACCTCTCTATGTGTATACTTACTCATATATTCCTGTAGGTATGATTATATGCTGTTGGAGTTAAATATAGAAGCATTACATGTGCATGTGGTTAGTTTGATAGCTGACAAATTACTTTATTGAAACGCAAACTGTTTTCAAAAAATAAGAAAATTTTAAAAAATAATTCGCGAAGTTTTATATAAATTTATCAAGAAAAAATTAATTACGAAAAAACTTAAATTAAGTAATAAGCTGTGTCAGGTTTAACATTATGTCTGTTTACTGAATACTTAATTGTTTAGCGATTAATCACTTCTGTACATGCAAATAGCTTCAGAGCCGCAACACCTTTAATTCGACGCTGACTCGTACTCGTATTAGCATGAATACGCTGAATTGCAAACTCACAGACAAGCCGACGACTACCGGTTTGGTTTTTTCACACGATTATTGTTAATTGCAGAAACCCTGTTTTGAAGAAAATAGCACCGACATGCATTCATTATGGTATTTAATTTTTGATATTAAAATTATGTTAACTAGAGGAAGCGTTTGAAGTCGAGGTGAGACCTTTTCAATCATTTGAGTTATTTATGTATGTACAATGTATATACATATAGAAAAGTAACTGAATCAAACTGGAAAATATTCCAAGAAGCATATAAGAGTACAGTTACTTAAGAAATACTAATCTGCTTTTGAAAACTTAACTTTTGAGGGGTTACATGGGTTTACGGATTTCAAAAAATAAATTTTTTTATTGTCTTTTTAAATTCTACACACTTTACAATTCTATACCTTTAGATTCACCTTGTGCTAAATTTTCAAGTTAATCGGAGTGATAGTTCCGGAGATACAGTCTTGAGCATTGTACTCTCGAGACTAGCTAGGCTAAGTGCACCGTCTTTGAACGCGTGTTTCTCGAAACTCTTTGAAATCGGTTGACAAGATTTCTCGAGAACTACTCAACCGATTTTCATGAAATTTTACAGAGGTTTTTGAGGTACAATTCTTGAAGCCTAGAACGAAAAATTTTTTTTTCGACTACCACTATTTAAAAACTATTTACTACTATTTAAAAAAAAAAAAATGTCACCAAATTTTCACTGCAATAGGTTTTGCTAATTACTCAAGAAAAACCAATATCCTGTTGACATCTTTGCTTTTAAAGCATCTCAAAAGAAAAACTATGAGCTGCGAATATAGTTTTCCCCCAAAAGAGGCTACGTTGCAAATGTGAATTGTTAATCCGGAAATTTGGTGAAACTAACCAAAAATCCTCATAATTATTAAATAGTAATCAGTTTCAATAAAAAATAGCTCAACGACAAAGGAGTCACACCAACAATATAAATGTTATTCTACTAAGTATAAAAGCGACTCCGTGAACCGGTTAAAGTTTCGGTAATCTTAAACAAGTTTTTGCGCCATATTAGCGTCGTGGATGAGCTGTGTACTTATAAAAAACGACAGAAATCAATAAATAATCAATGAACTGGATAACTCTCAATAAATATGTGATTATACTACTTAACAAAAATAAAAGCAATAAAAGCTAACAATAACCAAAACCTCTAAAATGCTCATCGATATCAAGCTATTTTGTGACTAAGTTAATCTTCAACAAGAATGAGTGACCTCATCATTTTTAGAAGTCTAAAAAACTCACTTGGTGCAAACAAGTTAAATGTAAAAAAACTAATTAAAACCGACACTTGCCATACACCTGCTTACATATACTTATATACGTATGTATATGAACCCATGTATATGCATATGTATGTATGTCTTGTATTGTAATAGCTACTGCTGTATCTGTTCGTCATCGTTGACAAAATAAATATTCATTTCAGCGCTCGATCAAAGCACAAAAGTCAACAAACACTAAATATCTTTTCAAAAATATTAACAAACGTACATACATAGACATATACAAAATGTTGAATATGTATATTAATATACAAGTTTTATTTTATGTTGTTCATTTGCAATCAAAATTATTGTTAGTTTCATTTAACATGACAAGTGTGGACATATAATCCGCAAATGACAGCGCTTGAAATATTATGCACCACTGACCATATTTTGACATACTAACATACTATACAAAATATTTGTTGTTAAATCAGTTAACTAAATAAATGAAGAAATTAAAATGATTTAAATGTTTAACTGCAAAATAGAACAGAATAAAATAGATTCTGTCTAAATTTCTCCAGATTTAAACTTATTAGGCCATGGTTACGAAATATCAAGTTTTGTAAAATTTGGTTTTGATCTAAGCAGAGGCAAGAGCGCTGTAAAATACTATGGTTTTGACCTACTTTTATACATTATGCTGCATTATTTCCACAGCTCTCCAGCTCCCGCAGTTAATTATATGACTCTCACATGTTTAATATCTTCAAGTGACCCAAAACGGTTTCCCTATAACGGTCGTTTGAGTTTGCTGAATAGCCAGAAGTCACACGATGCTAAATCAGGTGAATTCGATGGTTGCGGCACGATATTGGTTGGAAAATCTAAGAAATGATGGCGCATAATTCAGCGAGTGATTCACACCTCGATAATCAAAGAAACCTTGAATGACGTGGTTTTTTCGACGATATTCGACCGATCGATCACCTGTTTTCGGGTCACAACAATAGATAAAATACTCATCGCCAGTAATAATACGTTTCATCGGAAAGCATTGTTCCACTGTCGTTAATACGACTCTATTTTTCGAAAAAGTTTAGTGATATTGGTTCCAAAATCCAATGCTTTCAACTTTCTTAGGCTCAAATGATCTTTCAAAATGGTTTTCACTCATCCTTCCGATATTCCAAAGATGCTAGGAAGATCTCTGCTAGCGAAGAAAAAAATATTTTGAGCAATGGGGGGCACTGACCTATCAAAATCTAGTACTTTTATAAATATTTTTATTTGTGAAGGCTAACATTGAAAGTTCTCTCTTGTTTTGCCTTACTATTATTAGTAAAATTGCTCTTAATTGTTTCATGGTCATTGAAAGAGCTTTTCCATATACATATGTATATATCAGGGTTTTTTTTAACTAATCATTTTTTTCACAGCCATCATGAAATTTCCTCGGAAATACCCTAACAAAAATTCCTTGAAAATTTGAGCCCTTAATATTAACATTAAGGACTGGACCAAAGCATGTAAAAATTTCCCATTAAAAATACACGACAATCGTATCGTGGCATCGAATTGACACATATTCCTCAGAATTGAACACTCTACAAAAGGGCCCATTGGGACAAAGTCGAAACTCACATCGGCGAGGTAGTACGGGGCTCTAAACTTGATTTTTCCACGATATTCGCATTTTTTTATATCTATCTAGTAAATGACAAGAGCTATAAAAAAAATTGTACATGAAAAACTTGTATTAAATTTTATTTGTTACAAAAAAGGTCCAAGGTCAAAATCGCTCATCACTAAAATCGCTATCATTAATACTTCTCGAGATATTCGGCTTTCTAAGTAAGGCTATATGAATAGACTTTTTTCATAGACTTTTTATTACATACCATCTATGAAATTGTTAAAAAAACCCCTAATATATATATTATAATACCATTAAATACCGAAAAAAAATAACTCATAATCAACCTTACAAAAAAAACTCTTCTTACGAAACAAAAATACATTTGTTTACAGTAATAAAGAACTCTTTGCCGGCTTCGACATTTACTGAACTTTTTGGACACATGTAGTAAACCTACGACATTATAATTAAGGGTATATTCTAGGTTAGAGGCTCGAATTTCGAGCTTTTTTCAACAATTAATAAAAAAAAGCACTAGATGTATTTGCTATCCGTTTTTTATCATTTGTTTATTAGACTTAGAAGAGCACGCAAAATAAATTTAAAAAAAAAAAAAATTCCATCGAGTTATGCGTCCTCGAAGAAAGGGGGGAAAAAAGAGGTCGTGTCCCCATAGCCATGATTTCTACGCTCGTCGCCATCTGAAAAATAAAACAGTGACAGGTTCTTAATGAGTACGAATGTCGCTAAGTCATAAAATAGCAAATCTAAAAAAAAAAAAATTTCATAAAATGGCAGCTACTTTAAAAAAGGTCGATTAGAAGCATTTGGAAAAATTAAACAGGTGAAAAATTAATCCATTTTACAGTTTTAATGCTTTTT
>NW_017537267.1:0-13969 GCF_001853355.1 Bactrocera latifrons | reverse complement strand
TAAAAATTTCAAATTTTTATTTTTTGTTACTTCTACTGATAGAGATATATTTAAAGAGTATTCATGACAAATTTCAAATAAATCGACTGATTAGAACTTGAGATGTTGTGGCTACCGCATCAAAAAAAGGAGTTTTGAGAAAAAAGCGTTTAAAGTTTTACGTTAAGTTTCGGGCAGCGTAATAGATAGATAGATACTTCGCTCAACCGATCTAGTTGCCACGTCACTAAAATGGCTATAACTTTAAAAATAATTTGATTTTTGAAAAATCCTTTTAGGGAGATATTTTCAAATATCAAAATTATGGGAAAACAAAATTTTCAATTTTTTCAAATTTCTAGACTAGAATAACCCTCTAAGCCAGTAGTTGTAGGTCAGAGAGATAGTTATAACAATGGAAAAAGCCAATTAATTTCTTTTTTTTTTTTTTAATTGTAGATTTAGAGTGCTTTTTACATCAAATACAATACTTCATGTTATCATGGAAAAGAAGAAAAGAAGCGCTAGTTTATAATTATTATGAAAATTTGATAGACTTCAAACCGAATTAAAGTATAAGTAACCTTAATGAAAAAACACTTTGATTGAAAAATGTATCGTGATTTTCATCGTTGAGCTTGAATTGTATCTATATACTTTATATACATATACTTTATATACATAACGTATATAGTACAATATATAAATACCAGACATTGTGGAGATACCTTTTCAAATAAAAAGTTTATAAGGACTTGATTTTGATCGAAACCGGCGACTATATCAAATCAGCTTGTCACACTAAATGTTATAGTTATCCGCCATCTTTTTGAAGAGGAAACAAAATACCAGATCGATTATCTCAAAAACTGAAAGACTAGTTCTCATATATGCAGACAGACAGATGAAGACGTCCGATTAAATCAACTTAGCTTATCCAGTTGTTCATGTATTTAAAGGGTGCTCAATTTCGACGTTGACTACTTTTTTTAAAGAAAAAACACAGAAACTTACAAATTTATAGAAAATTTTTATTTTCATTCGAAAAAACATTCTTTGGCATTTTTTTTTTCTTTTTTTTTTGAAGATTATCTCTTTCAAATATTGACCGCATGATACTTCTTCTACTCCAATTTTCGATGACTCGTTCAAGCATTTCGACTGGTAACTGGCGAATGATATTTGCGATGTTTTGCTCCAAGGCATGCCTTGAAACGGAATTATCCGCATAGACTTTAGACTTTACATATGTGCGATATCGCACGATCTTAGTGGCCAGTCGACCGGCCTAAACCGTGAAATTATCTGCTCACCGAAGTGCTTTCTCAATAAATCCATTGATTGAAGCAATATATGGGTAGTGGCGCCGTCTTGTTGAAAAAAATGTCGGAGTTCGTGTTGACTTGAAATTATTATGACTATCAGTAGTTTCCTTAAGGCCATAACATCTTCTCATAAAAAGTATTGCTTCAGTTTGAATGTACTACTTAATGACTTCTTATACCATTTAGTATGTAAGGCACTTCATTTAGTATAACTTTCCATACTTATCACTATTGTAACGTCGGGCAGTGTAATTACAGCAAATGTTCTTATTTCCCTTTTTTTTTTTTTGCAGTATTTTGACATTGCAATTCTCACTTCATTTGTAGTACATATAAACAAACTTAAGTATTATGTTAATTTCTGCACATTATTTCTTATTACATCACGTTTATGACCGACTATATAAAAAATATGCTTATTGATATTATGTGGCAAGCCCTTAATGCTTGTAACGTATGAAATAAGAGTAGAATGCAAGCGAAACAAAGAAAATGTGTAAATACGTGGCCTTTTAATTAAAATATATGTATGTACATATAGTACATGTAAATATGTATGCAAAAATGCAGGGACTGTCAATTTTCTGGTTGTAACTTAATAAATCCCTTCACTTATAAATATTCATACACTATTGTGCAACTTTAGCAACAACATATGTACTTAGCTACAAATTGCAGTGCTTGGCATATATGTATATTGATACACATATGTTTGTATGCATAAACAAAGCATATTTCTTGAACAAATTAACCACTATTTACTATTAAGTATTTGAATTAATTAATGCAAATGAGAAGCCACACCTAGCTGTTTAAATTTACATAACCATTAAGTTTTTGTGGAACAAAAGATTACCTAGAAAAATTTACATAATCTTGGCTGTCACTCATAGAAATGTCGTATTTTGAACTTTCTCTTAAAGAACAATTCGCGTACACCATTATATAACTTAATCAGCTTTCACAAACTCGCGGTTCTTAAGCTTCTATTTCACTCCGTTTAGTCATCGGTATGACGTCACGAAATTCGTTGAAGAACTCAATCTGATATCGCATATAATCCCTCAACAAACAAGCTAAATTTAGGTAATATTTGGGGATATTTTCGCCGGTAAATCAAATAAGTTTGAACTAATCTGTGTTGTTCTCAGAACGTTGAAGAAAACCAGCTTCAGTTTAGGTACAAATTTCAGTGACCTAGAATAAATTCGGGAATTGAAAACGTCTTCGCGTGCATCTCAATCAAAATCATGCTAGTTTACTAAAGCACGTTTTAAATTACCAACCGAACCTACAAACCGAATAATACAAATGTTCGTAAAGCAATACTACCTCTACTGGGTCCAGTCATATAATTTAAATATTTGGAGAACTTTGCAATTCTCAGAGAAATGTGAAAATCATCCTAGGTGTGTGTACCCACTGAAAGCACTCCCTATTTTACCACGGATTAGTTCCTTGCCCGGGACCGCTTTCATATTACTTCAAGCCAAGACCTCCAAGATAGACTCTTTTCAAGTCAATTCTTACTCTCCAAAATTATAGGGATGCCAATGATTTTTTTACGTGACGAGGCTACTTGTTGCCAGTATATTGTCATTTTTACACTCTTGCAACATGTTGCTACAGATTATAATAGCTTTGTTCACCTAACGATTGTTTTATCAACGAAATCGAGTTAGATATAGAGTTATAGATATTAATGATCAGAATACCGAGACGAGTTGAAATACGGATGTCTGTCTGTCAGTCCGTCAAACAATGGACATAGTTATCCAATTTAGTTCTAATGTTCTCCGTGCTGGCACTTAAAAATGTTATGCTTTACATCATCCAGTGGTTCCATAAATACATGTAGGACTTTCTGTTTTATTTTCATGTTGGACAGATATTTTCGGAAATACCCCTGACCAAAGAGCATCTGTTTTATACTACATAACGCCTACATCGCCTTGTTATACCATTTGGCAAATATACTTTAATGAAAATAACGACACAAACATTTCAAAACGTCGTTACAACATTAAGCAATAATTGTGAAAAAGCATTCCTATATTTGGCAGACCTCAAATTACAAAGTGTTATAGGTTTAGGGTAAAACAGATGGACTGACCTATTACATATATGTGGAAATACTGATTATTATGCCAGTTATCTCTTTGTAATGCTAGATATCAGCAATCTTCAAATCGAATTAAAATCAATTATTAATGTTGAATTATCTTTTATGAAGATCCTTATAACGGTTCTGATCAGTCACTTTGCATTGCAGCAATAACATATACTTAATTAGAATAGATACTACCACTGAGATCAGTAACTGCTGGTTTAGAAATACCTTGCTATCACTGGTAATCGTTGTAGACTCGGTAATATTTTTTTCCAATTTATTCAGGAAGGCTAGCCTGCATCTAATGATGGGGAGAGGATAAAACTTTGCACGAATAATGCCTTTAGCATATGCCATCTTATGACCATACCATCTCCAACTCCAAAAAAAAAACCCAATGTATCGAGTAATTGAACCCCAGTACTTATAGTTGACTTTTCACGAGAAATATCGATCATTATGTGAGTTATACAAGGTGTGTTCCAAAGAAACTTGACTTGAAAAAAACAGAACAAACGGTTTTTTGGGAAAAATCAATTTATTTTATTCAAAATAGGCTCCTTTTGCTTCAATACAGCTTTCTGCACGGTACAAAAGCATGTCGAACGAGTGTTTTAGGTCGTTGGGGGGTATATCCGCCAGT
Source organism: Bactrocera latifrons (assembly GCF_001853355.1). Classification (NCBI taxonomy): domain Eukaryota; kingdom Metazoa; phylum Arthropoda; class Insecta; order Diptera; family Tephritidae; genus Bactrocera; species Bactrocera latifrons. Next base: position 9,912 of record NW_017537267.1, on the reverse strand, counting down.
ACGCCGGTGTAGGCCTTTTGAGTGGACACCACGTCTGCATGACGCTTTCTTTTCACGGGCAAATGCATTTTTCCGAAAAGGAAGAAGTCGCACGGTGCTATATATGGTGAATACGGGGAGTGGTTAATGGTCGATGAGACGGCGCATTGTCGTGCAACAAGCGCCAAATTTCATTTTCGCGGAACAAATCGTGCACACACATTTCGTAAGCCCATGGATATGCTCAATTCCATTTCCATGAATTTCAATAGATGATTTCGGCTGATTTTTAATGAATTCACGAACATCCCTTTGACTTTACTCCATATGATTGGTGATTCTATGTGAGGTACTTTATGAAACCCGGTGAACATTTCTTAGTATATGGCATGTTAATAGTCTGTGGTATTGGCAATACTATATCCATATGAGTTTTCCTGAAGAAATCTCTCTGACTTTGATTATTGCAAGTTGCAAGAGCCTACAATATTCGATTCCACCCTAACTTATCCTTTTCTTAGTTGTTATCTATGTCTTTGTATGGCAGCTATATCTCAATTGGAATCTTATATATAATATAAGTGATTCCAATAACTTAGTAGCTTCTGGGAAGAAAAGAACGTGTACAAAATTTTATATCGATATCTTACAAACAAAGAGACTAGCTCGGGTACATACAAACACAGAAACGGACATGGCTAAATCGACTCAGCTCATCATGCTGATCAATGATATACATACAGCCGAATTCAAACTCTTGATTTCACAATAGGAGTCAAATTTCAATTCAATTTCTTCCATAACTCGAATTCTCTTTAGCTCGTAGTTTCATTGTGGATTATGGTGATTCAAGTTAGGGAAGTTCAACTGTATATATACACAAATATGTATATATTTTATAGGGTTTACGACGTTTCTTTCTGAGTGTTACAATTTTCGTGCCTATTGGCCATGTTCAGGGTATAAAAAACTTAACTTCGAAGCATTCTATTTAATGAAGGCACAGCAATCAGTAATAAATATGTATTGAAAATTGATTGATCAGCGAACACCGTTCGCAATAAGCGAAACAAATGGACCTATTTTGACGCTATAAAATACTTCCTTATTTTTTACAGTTTTTATCTAAGAGGAATCAATAATTTAGCAGCACGTTGAAATCAATGAATAATTATTAGTTAGTACTAAGATCAAGTAGATTGTTATTGTTGTATAAGTTCTGGTATGTTTTTTTTTTCTTTAAAAGCAATCATATCGATATACACGTGGTAATGAGCATGAAAAAAATTCACACTTCTAAGTATGTGTGTTTGTTTGTGTTATATAAGCATACACTTAGCGCCATAATTGTAAACAAAATAACTTTAATGAGCTATATGATACGCGCCCGCTGCCAATCGCAGCCGCATTCAAATGCCCGTTGAATAACGACGATGAGACCGTTGCGAATGAAACAGCTACAACAACAACAGCAAACGGTTAATAGTATTAACAGCATCTTTGCTTTATTCAAATGCTGCTTACCACGCTCACTCACCGCTGCCATCCGTCAGCTGTTGGCGATTTAATCTTACTAAAATACTATGAAATCGATGAATCTCCATTAGTCGCGTTTCATTTGCGGCTTAGAACGGTACGAAATTTAGAATAGTATAGAAATTAATGTAAAGAAAAGTTGAAAACATTTTTTTTACGAAAATGTTTCATAAACTTTTGTTACGCGCGTGCTTAACACTACTAATCGCGGAGCTATCGCTGGTTAAGATAGCAAAGGCAGACATAGCGCTGGCAACCACAGCGGAAGCAGTTGCAACAACAAGAGCTATACCCGTACCAGCGACAACAATTGCTAGTATAGAGTTGCATAGCGGCCTTACAACCGAATCACCTACAAATCCCAACACTGCCACAAGCCAATCCAGCGCTGCCAGTAATACCACAACCGCCAGCAGCACTTACACAACCAACAACAACACGCCAAATGCGCCTAAAAACGCAACGGCCGCAGCTGACGAAATATCCAGCAACGTCTATTGCATGCCAGCACTTTGTGAGCTCTACAATGGCAGTGATGTGTTGCAAGTGCCACACATTGGTTGCAATAACGATGGCGCTTTTGCGCCAGCTTGTGGCGCCGAACCGCATTTGTTGTATATGAGCCAACGGCGGCGCCAGTTTATTTTGGATATGCATAATCTCGCCCGTGAGCGTATTGCCTCCGGCCAGCTGGAGGGCTATCACGCCGCCGCGCACATGCCAATGCTCAAGTGGGACGATGAACTTGAATATATGGCTTCGTTGCATGTGAAACGCTGTCAATTTGCGCACGATCAGTGTCGTAATACGCCGCGTTATCAGTTCAGCGGTCAGAATATTGGTTACTTTTGGATTGGCCGTGAATTCAAATCGCATGCGAAGCGTTTTAAATCGTTTATTTTGGATTGGTTTCGGGAGTATCGACTTGCCAATCAATCATTCATTGATCAGTACAGACCTCATCCGGAAGGGTGAGTATCATTGTGCGTTGAGTTACCGATTAGAGTTAGGAAGTTTGAAATGTGGACTATACAAACGAGAACTTTATTTATTACTTGGAAGTATTTTTGAAAAGGGGAAAGTTAATTAATAGCTAACAGTCAAATATTAGTGTCATGTTAAGTTTCAAGCTACGTTTTTGTAAAATACAAGGTGCGCCCCCCTGGTGGTACCGTCTTTATGTCGACTGGTGCGTTAGAATCTGCTATCTTATCGATTGTTCAGTGAGAATTTCATGACATTTCATTGATTCAAAATGAAGTTATTGCGTTTTAAGTGTCATTATGTTAGTGTTCTCAGTGCGAAAATGAGCTTAGAACACGGAGCCAACAATAAATGTTCTCTTAGAGTTGCTAAAACTTTTACCGAAACGTTTCAATTGATGAAACAAGTTTATGGCGATGATTGCCTATCCCGTAGCAGAGTGCACGAGTGGTTTCAACGTTTTCAAAATTTCAAAGTGGTCGTGAGGACATAAATGACTACAAACATGTGGGTCAATCACAATCAGTGATCACCGGAAATTTCATCGAAACTGTGCGTGAATTCATTAAAAATCAGCCACTGAAATTGATGGAAATGGAATTGAACAAATTGCTCAGAATCCAACATTCAAAGGAGGATTATTTGACCAAAACTCACATTTTAACCATGAACTACTCCCCGTACTCACCTTATATAGCACCGTGCGACTTCTTTCTTTTCGGAAAAATGCATTTACCCATGAAAGGAAAGCGTTACGCGAAGGTAGAGTCCATTCAAAAGGCTTACAACGGCATACTGGCGGCCAAACCGGCCAACGAGCTAAAACACTCGTTCGACATTGCTTTTGTACCGTGCAGAAAGCTGTATTGAAGCAGAAGGAGCCTATTTTAAATAAAGTAAATTGATTTTGCCCAAAAAACCTTTTGTCCTGTTGTTTTTTTTTTTTTTTTTGTATTTTTTATTTCATAATTTTATTAAGATAAACTCAGATCATATACTATAAGTAAGACATAATTAAATGCCAAGAGTCCCACCTCATCTTTAACAGTTTTCGTATTTTTTATTTTTTCCTGCGAGGTCTCGTTAAAAGACTTTCAATTTCATTTAACACTATACAGATGTTTACTGTTTATACATCTAGTGTACTTTGGCTAGATCATTTCTAAATCATCATTTAATTTCTAATAACTTATTTTTTTAGCAAAAAAATCGGTCACTTCACCATGCTGGTGGCTGATCGTGCGCATCGTTTGGGCTGTGCCGCTATACGTTATCGCGATCCCAGTGATATTAATTATATGAAATTGCTGATGACATGCAACTATGACTATACAAATATACTAGGAGAACCCGTCTATCAAAGTGGACTTGCAGCGAGCAAGTGCATTTATAAGATTAGCGAGAAATATCCTTCGCTGTGTGACTGGAAGGATGCGGTTTACGATTATAGCAGTGAGGAGAGTGTGGAGGAAGATAACGGCAATGAGCTAGAAAGCAATTTCATAAACTAAATTTAACTGTTTATGATTTTTTACTTATTTTTGCACTTACAATCATTTTTAAGTTGTAATTAGGTAAAAAGAATTTATAGTTTTAAATATAATGTTATAGTTTCACTTTTGTTGCTTGCATTTTTTGGAGTGCAATCTTATGGCCTATGATCGAGAATTCAAGCGTTTGTTATGCATACATATGTATGTATGCATATCAAATATAGTTCAACTAATGTCCTTCTCGCCACCATCTCATATAATGAAGAATAGGTATCTTTTAAGAATAATGTCTTGTTTTGAAAGTTGTGAGTAAGTACCAAAAATATTAAGAATAAATAATTAAAATTTTTTAGCTCTAACAATAAAATTATATATGCTCATAATATATTATAGCAATAACCCAAGGACATCATACTAAAACCAAGTCAATTATTTTTCGGTTCAGTCGGTTGTATGTACTATATATTAGAGCGGGTTGGTTTACAGGAAGCCAAAAACGGAATAATCGCGTATGTGGAAAATGTTCTACAGATCATTCTGAAAACTTTGACTACCACGAGTCTAAAACTAGTTTCGAGCCAGCCATTTTTATGTTGATAAAAACGTACCGAAAGTCGTGTCAGCGATGAAACTGTAGCTTAGAACTGCCGGCTATAATGGGCGAACTATATAATGGGAACTATAATGGGATAACATCTTTTCAGTCATCGGATCTTAATCGAACTGCAATTGAAAGAGAGGGCGTGGCTCCGCCATTTACCACCAAAGCTAGAATAGCCAAAGTCGCTTAGGCCAATTCTTATAAGAATTATTACCGAAAATGGATGAAATCGGATGATAGCGACGTCCACTCACCGTATAACGGTACTGTTAGAAACTACTAAAAGGGCTAAATTAAATTACTTAATACGAGCCGGTGTAAAAATTGGACGATGGGCAAGGCACCAACCACTATTAGGTAAAATCACATATTTCAGAACCCACTCGACCAATTTCAACCAAATATTGTACGTAACATTCTTATATGACTGTGTGAATTGGACTACCATGCCCACTTCCCAAATAACATAATTTTAAATTCATCAAACTCTTCTGTGTGTCAATCGAGAAACAATTCATATAATTTAGTGTATGCCATCTTATGACCATAAATTGTGCAAATCCAAGTTCAAGCCCATAGGTATCGAATATATGGTACATACTTGTAGCTAGAGTTAAACGGCGAGTTACATACATTCGATCACTCTGCAGAAATCTCATAAGGGGATGAATTCGAATGTATTTGAATCCCAAATAACACTTCAAATTGGCAATGTTGTGAGATTGATCATTGCACTGGTTAGTTTTAAGGGGTTATATCTACTGTCAAAAATCGTTTTCTTCCATCCGTCAACCAATTTGTTGTTTAAACACTACTACACGGACTATTGACGTTGGGATTTTTACAATGGATAAAAGTATCGAACAAAGAATTTATCGCAAATTTTGTATTTCCAACCGAATGGTGGTAGAATTATCCTTGTGATATGTTACGACAACAGGCTGACTCAATTGTTCCGTTATAAAAAGTCCCTCACCCGTTAAAAGTGAGTGCAAAGCCATTCGAACTTTTATAAATAACCATTGTAATTTCTTTAATTTGTTAAAACAAAGTGTAAGAAGATAAAACTACTGTAGCTAAGTTATAAAACTACCTGAAGTAGACCGTTGTTTTAAAAAGAATAATATTTATATTAATTAGAAAGCTTGCGTAAATTGACTGATTAAACCAAATGCAGTCAGACTAATTTATCGATGAAATGCTTCATACTCATATTAAAACAATTGAATGACTAAACATTCGAATTCTATTGGCAGTGATAACTCTCAAGCACTTATAACCTTAAGAAAACCAATGCATCACAAGTTCACAAAGCACCAGTTATTTAAGCATTTACCCAATAATATGAAATTGTTTAACTTTGCACACATGGAAACACCCATACCATAGTGGTCATACACCTTATTTTTCTCACATAAAAAGTTATAAAGCAATAAATTAGTATTTTATTATTTTAATCTAATAATATCGGTTTATAATTATATTTCAAGATAACTAATTACCAAATATTGTTGAAGTGTCTTGTACTGACCGATAAAGGCATATCACTGAAGCAAGAGACAGCTGTGACGAACCAAAAATTCTACGAAATGCTAGTATAAAATATTACTACAACAAGCGAATACTAAAACAATTGCTGTACGTAAGATGACATTATGAGCATGGGGTTTTAAAAAACTTGTAAATTGTGCACCTAATACTGTCGTTATCTATTTAGGAGTAGTTATCCAAATGTCTTCGTAAATGAAGTCTTCTATATATTTTATGACCAACAATCAGAAGGAAACGTATCCATTCTGACCATGTGGACATTTTCCGATGTACAAAATCTTAAGTACGAAACAGAAATATAAGAAATCCTACAATATTAAAAAGATGGTATACAATCTCAAGTCAAGTTGGTATATAAATCCATCAATTGATGCGATGTGTGGAAAGTGGCACCGTATTATTCAAACCAAATAACGCCGAGATCACAAGTTTCAATTCAGGCATCAAATAGTCGTTTATCATGGCGCTTGTGAAGGTCGAGCCGCTTTAGTTCTTCCACAAGCTATATTTTGTACGCTTTCAATTTAAGATCTCGGCGCAAAATGTGACAAGACGTCCCATACGTCAGTATGAGTTGCTGCAAACGGCGCCTAATCGACCCAACATGGTCTACTTATACACTCAGCAATGTCTGCTATATTTTCTTCTTTGCGTGCTGGACCTAGTCTATTCGGTGGAATATTATCCAATAACAAATACTGGGTCTGAAAATGGGTGATGGTATTGCGAATAGTACGCTTAGTAGGCCGATTATGAAGATCATAAGTTGAGCGAAGCACACGAAACACATTCTTTAAAGAACGTGAATTTTCCTAATAAAGTTGAAGGATTTGTAAGCATTGTTGAGGCGTAAGTCTTGCCATAATGAAATGCCAAACAATACAGAACAAAAATAACACCACAGCTTGCCACAATTCACAGGTGATCTGTCAAAAAAGGGCTTTACTTGGATCACCCGTTGTTAAAAGTTATCCAATTCGAACACCTACGTACGAGTATACCATAGATAGAATAGAATTCAAGAATGCAGCAAAGCACTTACGAATATATTTGTATTTACTTATCAGTTGTTAGTTACTTTCTTAGAAAGAAACATCTGTTTAAATCTATCAGTCCTCCATGTGTCAGAGTGTGTTTTGCAAACAAAATGAAATGTTGTTTACAGATAAGTGCCAATAAAATAAAGTGAAAAAGTCGCTGTTATCTATCTACTAACTAAATATTAGGTACGAATAAGCAAGTGTGGGGGATTTTCTACCGAAACAGCTAGAAGGGTTGCGAATATATAAAGCGCCAACTAGATTTGGCATCGACAAAATCAGTTCGCGTGTGAAGCAAAGAGTTTGTGTAGACTTGGAAGTAAAATGCTACTACGAGTAAAATACGTTTTAGCGCTACTAGGCGCGGCTTCTGTTGTCGACGCCGGCCTCAGTGATGTGGACTACTGTAGTCCGGCCTATATGTGCAGTGGACGCAGTCAGAAGCATGTTTTGGCTTGCAATCATACTGGAGTGAGTATGAAAATAATTTTTCATTAGAGATTATATTAAAGATACTCACACCATTTTTCTGCACAGGCATTCGATGAGCGCTGCCCAGCAAATGCCGAAGTGCTACCTATGACTGAAGAATTTAAAAAACTCTTCTTAGGTGAACACAATAAATATCGCAACGAGATAGCGAAGGGTTTAACTTTCGAGCCGGCTGCAGCCATGGCCACCTTGGAATGGGACGACGAGCTTGCGTACTTTGCCGAATTCAATGTAAAGCAGTGTGGTATCATTTATGAGGATCAGAAATGCTTCACCACTGCACGCTACAATACGTTGGATCAAAATATCGGTCGGCTATTCAATACCAAATCGAAATTCAATCGTTCGAATATTTTCAATGAAATTAAGGAGCATATAAGGGTTAATTGGTATGAGCAGTATCACGATTGTACACAGACTGAAATCGATTCGTATCATCCCCCGCAAATGTGAGTAAATTGAAACAATAGTATATTTTGTATTAATTTTTTTTCTTATTTCGAACTATTTTTTCTCTATTCTCTTCAGCAAATTAATTTTACATTTTGGCAAAATGGTTATGGATCGCAATAATCGTGTTGGCTGTGCTGCTTCTCTCTACGAAACCGCATTTGGCATTAATGTGCTATTCACTTGTAATTACGCCCGTCGCCTATTCTGCTACAAACCCATATACCGTTCCGGCGCTTATCCAGGTTCCCACTGCAAAACTGGTATGAATCCAATTTATCCATTTTTGTGCTCCACGAAAGAGGAGTTCAATCCAAATGATTATAAGCTTTAATTGTTTATTAAATGGAGCTAACTTAATTCTTCTAAACTAAAATAAATAAATTTACCGGATAAAAATAAAAAGTCCGAAAAATATACTCCGTATTTAGTTAACTTCAGTTGATCCGAGCGGGATTCCTAAATCCATTTTGTATAGACATCACAATTTAAAAACCATCGACTATATAATTGTAGTCTGATGGGATCGATGGATATGAATCTTTACGAAATTTATATAGATATATCAAAAAGTGGTTTTGGAGCTAAGTATGGAATTAGTTAGGTTACAGTATTTTATAAAAGACGTCAATGAATTCGATAACGTCAAAAAAAGAAGATTTATATTTTATACTTAACTAAAATAATTTACCAAATTAAATAAAAATAAAAATAACAAATCTAAAATTAAAACATTGTCTGCTGTTAAAAAGCATTAACAATGCGAATTATCGAGAAATTGGTAACTTCGAAACCCGAAGATCGTAGTGGAGGTAAGGCCGCTTGAATATCCATCTGTACATGGTACTATTTACTTAGCACCGTCAAATGAACTAATATATCACAATTTGTGCCATGCAACACAGATTTATAAGTGGCGCTAGATGAAAGAGCCGGAGTTGTAGTTTCCATAGCATCAAGATCCGCGGTTGTTTTTTCTACCCATGATAATGCAGTAATACCCTTCGAAGTGCTGGAAGCTTCGTCGACTGTTGTGTTTGCTTCAGTTGACGATGACGGTGTTGTAATATATGAAGTGCTAGAAGATCCGTGAGCTGTTGTGCTTGCTTTAGTTGACAGGTATATTTTAGTATCAGAAGTGCTGGAAGCTTCGTCAACTGTTGTGCTCTCTTCAGTTGATGATGATGGTGTTGTATTGCCTGAAGTGCTAGAAGATCCGTCAACTTTTGTGCTTCTTTCAGTTGAAAGGTATGTTGTAGCATCTGAAGTGCTGGCATCTTTATCGACTGTTGTACCCTCTTCAGCTGATGATGACGGTGTTGTAACATCTGCAGTGCTAGAAGATCCGTCGACTGTTGTGCTCTCTTCAGTTGATGATGACGGTGTTGTAACATCTGAAGTGCTAGAAGATCCACCAACCACTGTGCTTCTTTCAGTTGATAGGGATGTTGTAGCATCTGAAGTGCTGGAAGCTTCGTCGACTGTTGTGCTCTCTTCTGTTGATGATGATGGTGTTCTAACATCCGAAGTTCTAGAAGATCCGTCAGATGTTGTACTTCCTTCAGTTGATACGGATGTTGTAGCATCTGAAGTGCTGGAATCTGTATCGACTGTTTTACTCTCTCCAGTTGATGATGATGGTGTTGTAACATCTGAAGTGCTAGAAGATCCTTCAGCTGTTGTGCTTCCTTCATTTGATAGGTATGTTGTAGCATCAGAAGTGCTGGAAGCTTCGTCAACTGTTGTGCTCTCTTCAGTTGATGACGATGGTGTTGTAACATCTGAA
>NW_017537266.1:30610-118651 GCF_001853355.1 Bactrocera latifrons | reverse complement strand
TTCTGTTAGTTTACAGCATTCCACAGCCATTAAATTAAGTCCATAAAAGCAAAAGCGTATAAAACTGAAAAATAAGTCTGCCTCTCTGTCTTTGGTGGCGTATATTTGGTTTCCATTCTAAATTCACTGGCAAAAGGTGAAGCTCCTTTCTAGCAAGATAAGTCCAGCTATTTATGATGCTGTGGTTTGGAAAATATGTAGTGCTACTTTGTCGTACTCCTTACATTCTGAACTCGCGCTTAATTTAAGTTAAATATTCAAGTCCGCGCGCATTTGTCCTGCAGTTTCCCCTTAGGCAAAGTAATATGTTCGATGTTTTTTGAAACTGTTTAAGTGTTATGTCCTGCAACTTAATACTTAAAGTTCCCAGCTTAAAAAAGATCTAACACACGTTTTCGTATACTCAACTTTGGCTCCAATGGTTCGTAAGTGTCGTTAAAAGTAGAAGGAAGGATTTTGGCTTGAATTTATAAGTTGAGATAATGTTGTTGATGCTGATTTTGTTGTTGGTTTGTAATTGCTCTGTGAAAGTTTTATGCTGTTGCTGCTTTTGTCGTTATTTTACTTAAACGATGGTTGGAGTGTTTTCGTCTGTTTTTKCTCAATTGCTTGCTTCTCGTATACGGTCCTTCACACTCCTCTTCCGCCTTTTTGTAACCTTTTTCCGCTGTTTTGACTGTTCACCACTTCGGTTCCGCACTTTTAAACTCTGTTTTCCTTGGTATTTACCTCGCTTGACGGTGTTTGTGGTTTTTCCGCCGCTTTGATTTTTGTGCCAATAAACTTTGTAGTCTTGGAAGCGTTGTTTTTGCTGTTGCCTTCACTGTTAACACATCTCACTTCCTCTGTGGCTCTTGAGCACGGACAGCTCACTTACCTCTTGAGAACAAATCATAAATATGTTGTATATACAATAGATGTAGATGCAGGTGTCAAACCTAAACATTTACTTTGTTCAACTTTTTATCGAATAACAAATTCGTGTTCTTGTTTTGTGCTCATCGGATTCCAAAGTATGTGTGGTACATACATATATTGACATGCATACTACTTTCAGTACATTCACACTGACTTTTGTGTATGCTCAACATAGTGTTGAGCTTCTCACCTCTTGAGATGAATTTAAAGATCTCTTCGATTATCACCGTTGATTGATAAAAGTAAACATTTATAAACTATTTGAAATCTAATAAACTCAAGTTTTTTAAAAAAGATAAAATAATATTTATTAGTAAGTTATACGACACCCTTAAGTTATTTTAATTAAAAAGTAAGTTGAAGTAATTTTTTATCGTGTTGTCCTTTAACTGGTGTAAATTCGATGTTTTTCTGACTAGAAAGTGCTGTTGGGGGGTTATCTGCCAAATGTTTGACAATCTGTTAAATATTTTGATTCGCTCAATTGACTCGACTCTAGTTCACCCTTCGTAGCTTTTACATGATTTCTTCTTAAATATACTAAATTGAAAATTTGCAATTATTTAGGAAGATGACATATAATAAAGTTGTGCAATACAAATATTAAAAATCTTTAAGTTGGTCTTCCGTCCTTGGTGGTTCGCCATATATTTCATTTAATTAATATAAATATTAAGTACGTGTGGAGAATATTGTTTAACCGGTTGACTAAACTTCAGAATATCTTCTTAACATCAAACATTTGCTTCCCACACATATGAAACACAAATCTCTCGTCTATAGCCCAGCAGAGTGAAATCACCATTTACTATGCGTTTAAAAAAGGAAAAACACATACATTATATAAAGGTAAACACGGAAAGGTTTTGCACATCACACTAAGTCAGGGTTGGGCATAGTGCACTAAAAATAAATGCAATAAGGTTTCACTTCTTCAGTGGTAGTTAAACAGCAAAATCCACTATCACTGAAAATTTAGTGATAGTGAAAACCTTTAGTGATAATAAACATTTTTCAGTAACATAACACTGTTTCTTGAAGAATAAAAATAAGATTATGTATGTACATATATGTATAAGCTGAAGCAGTATGAGGCAATGTACTCAAAATAAACCATATATTTGAGTAGAGACTTCTAATTATGCCGCACCAAAATTAGGAAAACATAATTCATTTTTTATTTGCTTTTTTTAATACCAACATTTCAAAATTACGGTCGGTGAGATTTTGCCTTATCGATCGATTGACAATTCCAGCAAAGGAAAAAAGTCTTTCCACTGGCGCAGAGGAAGGAAGAGGTGTGTTGTATTTAAAAAAAAAAAAAAAAAATTTATAATAGGAAAGCGGTGCAAAGCATCAATGCTTCTATCAGCGTCATTCAAGTACAAAATTACTTCGGTTGCTACAATATATACTTGTATATATTGATTTTCATCTGAAAAAGGAAGTTATTTACAAAAATTTCGCAGGTTGGTTTCTTTAAATCGAATATTGGGGACTCGTCATCGAATTCGAGAAATGATGTACTAGCACTTATGGATGGCTGTAAATTATTTTCTTCCTCTACCGGTTGTCTTTTAAACTCCAGCGCATATGATTTAAAATTTTCTAGAACATCATCTAGAATGTAACACTTTCTAACAAAACTTTACAAAATTTTAATTTGATATCGGGAATGCTGATTGCTGCAATAACTGCATCCCAGGAGTCAGAGTGCAGACGATAATATTTTTCAAACCTTTCCAGTAACTTTGATTGGATTTCAATATTAATTTCCGTAAGAAATTTCAAGTTTTCAGAAGCTAAACGCCGCATTTTTATTTTGATAGACACTATAACGTAAACATTTTAGAACATTTGTCATTGTTTTGTAATTATTTAACATGTCGTAGGTGTTGTGATATTTCTACTGGATAAAAAAGCAAACATGCATTCCTTTTTACTCCCCAGTGTACATTTGAACATTCAAACAAACTTTGATTTTTTGAGACTGCCAAATCAAGTAGTCTGCACTTGATACCAAGAAATCATGTTTTATTTCGTTGGACTGTCTTAATAACAACGTTTAATTATACCGCCTATATACCAAGAAACATTTTTATCAACAAACTAGTTGATAATTAATATATTCCATAAAATATAAATTCAAATGTATTTAGTTAAAGCTCATGTTTCATTAAAGGTTTAGTGATAGTGCAATTTATTTTCACTAACACTAAAGGTTTAGTCTTTCCACTCCACGAAACCGTTTATCATCTTTGGTTTGGCACTTGCCGCAAGCTCAAGCTGAAATAAATATTGTAGAACTCTTGTAAAAGTGAGTGGAGTTGGCGAAAGCCGTTAATTTTATTTTTTCTGAGTTACACCATAAATAACTAGGCCTATCAAAGTAGACCATAAAACTTCTTATGTTTTTGTCAGAATGCATAAATACGCGAAACCAACATGCCTGTCAAGAAAATGTGCAGACACAGCGTTATGGAATAAAAGGGCATTCTGTTAAGAGCAAGATAAGAAATTATGCCACTTGAATGTCTACTATTAGTCTGAAAGGTGTTGAACTATCGGTGAGGGTTAAGCGTTTACTTAATTTTTAGCTTATTTAGGCATAGCACAGTGGAGACATTGGGAACTAGAAAAGTGTAAAAAAAGTACTAAAAATCAGAAAGGGATACGGCATCATATTCTTATTTATTCTTCTGGAATATCTGTGAGCAATTATATTATCTCCTTTTATCTTTTATAATTTTGTGCCCTGCATTTTTTCGTATTTGGTAATAATATATTTATATGATTACATTCCAAAATATTGTGGGGTTTTTGTATACTAACAAGCCGTAATTGGTTACAAGCTTCTTCCTTTTAAAGAATATTTGAACTCCATTAATAAGACGTTCTGAATTGTGAAAACATATTGCAAAATATTTATTTTAAAAATTTTAAGTATTTCGTCATATTTAACAAAACTTGAATTGAAATTATCGAAAGCAGAAATCAAATTGCCTATTTTCACAACATGCATGGATCTTTTCAGTTATCCTTATTTTCCTTACTTACGACATTTGTCTATTCAAGTTTAGCATTTGAATTAAGGTAATAGTAAACCAAAGTGATCGAAAACTATAGGAAGTCCTTAAATTAGAATGAACGAAAGGCCACACACAGTACTGACACAAGTTAATAATTTATTGTCTTCAAAAACTGAGTTTCGAGAACAAGGGTGTCGAGGAAAGAGACTAAACTACTCTAATTAACTTTTCCAGATAACAGTGGAAATAGCCAATGACAGTGGACACTCAAACATCAGTGTAAAATTTTATGAAGATCGGTTGAGTAGTTCTCGATAAATCTTGCCAACCGACTTCAAGAACACAGTTTCGAGAAAAACCCCTATAAAGACGGCGCACTTAGTTTAGCTAGCATCAAGCGCACGAGTTCTCAGTACAGTATCTCCGAAATTGTTACTCGGATCAACTTGAAAATTTATGACAATATTCTAGAAGTGTTGTAAACTTTAATAAAGCAATAAAACAAATCGATTTTTTGAAATCCGTAAACCCACGTAGCCCCTTATTGCAGCTCCCTTTGCATATAATGAGACCGTTGTGGCTCCCACACTCATGCCACTAGAATGTAATGGGAAAGGCAATAATCCACTGAAACTGCAGAATTATTTCAAAAGGCAAAAAGAATTGTGGCACATTCATAGTAAGTGCGACAACTGCCAGCAACAATAATAACAAAAGCCGAGAAAGCAGTGTTAGGGATGCTGGTGCCACAAAAACAATAATATGCTACAAAAGACGGCAAGTTTTGAGCTGTCGACAGTTACCCGTGCCGTAGAAACATTAGCATAGAAATGAGATAAAGCGAAAAGCACAATAACGGCATTGTCCATGGTTGCAACACTGCAACATAAGCAGTAACACCTTATCCGCGAATGAATACTGACTTCCTTGTTCCTTGATCTCCGATTCTGTGTTTTCTTTCTTGTAAAATTTGTTTATCGCACCTGGTTGCAGGATTACCTTAAAACAAATAATTTTTTTCTTACAATTTTTTTCTTGTAGAATTAAATTAGCTTTAATTTAGATTCGAAAGTTGTAACATCAGCAAGTACTGATGGTTATCATTAGCTAAGTTGCGACACGTGGCTGTATATGTGTGGTGTGTCTGTTCGCTGGGTCCTCATTTCACTTTTTCTCTTTAGTAAGCTGTTGAGCAAATGCTGTTGAGCAAATTTGAGCAACGACCTTTTTCCAATTCAGTGCGTAAAGCAAACAAATTTGCCAGGTTGAAAGCCAAACCCTGTGACTAACAACCAGACTCGTGCAGCAGAATTTGACGAGCCTGTCGCCGACGCCTTGTGATAACTTTGTTGTGGTTGTAAGACTGGTGGTGCGCAAAATTTGCTGGCTTTTGAATTTCGTACATATATTTGGCTTGCAAAACTATTCCGTAATAATACCAACAAGACTGGTTACATGCCACGATATTAAGAAGCATTTGGGGAATACTTAATGGATATCAAAACACCGTGGCATATTGAGGGAGGTTTCAGGTTTATAATTTTATTAAAAATTTTGAGTAACTTATGTATACATAGAAAGACTGTTGATTGTTTAGAGTCTGATCAATGAGGCTGGAATGTGTTTTTAAGCTCTTTTCAAACTCGACATCTCAGACATAATTCTACTATAAACTTGGTACAGTCACATAAAATAAGTAATGAGTCAATTGTTTCTATGCCTACTCTTTTGCTTGCCATAACTGACTTTTATAATTAGCGTATTATCTACTCTATGACACGAAGCGTCAGAAAGAATGTTGGATTATTGTATCTTCTCTTCGAGTCACTATGGCAGAGTGTTCAAACTTATATTGGCCCAATGATAAAGTGACGTGTCCTCTGACTGACTACATAATAAGGCAGCAAAAATATTCTGCATATTATGGAAACGCATACCTCTTTATAAATATGAACATTTCCGTATTAATGCTGCTCGATCATATACTTAAGAATCCATATAAAATGAACACACATACTTGTAATACAACCTCAATTGCGGCACGTGCTCCAAATTTATTGGAAAATGTCAAGGACGTAAATTATTTGTTTTAGGCAAAATATCTGAACATCTACTGAACGGAAGGGGGTCAACGTGGCGATTCAATGTTCTAAGGTGACTTGTCTCAAGTGGATGGGAAATGCATTGAGACGCAGCAGGAGCTACTGTCGCTTGTAGATTTCGAGATTGGATTTTGGATGGAGTCATTGGAGCTCTAGTGCGAAGAGTCGCGCTCAATTGATACAGTGTATCAGTACATCTCTGTGCGTATCGTAATTGTTGTTGTTTAGTGGTTTGTTCACATTTTCATTCGCAGGGCCTCCTTTATTTTTTTTGTCGTTTAAAAAATTTGGCCCAATTTTTGTACTGCCGCAATGCCATGCAACAACAAACTCTACGCATGTAATCGTACATCAAACACGAATTCACGCGAACGAATGCGATTTTGTCACGACATTGGGGACACACAGTTTTGGATTCGCCAAAAATTAGTCGTATGTGAATATATGCATGAGAGTTTTTACTTTCAAGTCACTGTCAATGGCGTTTTCATGTTCATGTCGTTGATTTATTTTTGCCGTTGTTCTAATTGCCATAGCTGTGCTTGTTTTTGTTGCAGTTATATGCCAATGCTCACAAGCCGCTTGTGGCCTCAATGCAAAGGCTGTGTCGCTTGTAGTTTGTTGTTTTCACTTCTGTTTTATTTGTAATGGCATATTTGTCCTACTGCGTCGAAAAGTAAATAATGTTGAGTCCTTGTTGTTGTTTTTTTCTGTTTCATTGCGCTGGGCCTCTGTTTCTTCGAACTATTTAATTTTTGAATTTAAAATGATAGTTTCGCATTCACAGAAATATATTTGATCCGGTTAGTGAGAATAATTGAAATTTAACACTAAGGTCGTCGCGACCTAAACCATTAATCAATCACTTACGGAACATGTGACCATACAGCGAACAAAAGACCGAATGGGGTAACCTTTGATAGAGTGGACGAATGGTTTCCCACAAGAAAGAGCTTTTACATCATTGATCTCCCTTATTTATATTCTAATATGCCACAAAGTTTATAAAAAAAAAATTTGTTTTTCTGAACCTTATTAATTTATTTAAAAGCCAAGTCGGCTATGTTAAAAAAATCTTTATTGTAAGAGTTGTGGACGGCGATCAATCATTATTTAACATATGTCACCTGTACACGCCAAAAATGGTAATTCTTGAAAAGACGGAATTTTCCAAAGGACTTAAAACCAATTAGTCCTCTTTCAGTCAGGATTTTCATTTGTTGGGTGGAATTGTAAATTTCTACACCTGAAAAGCGCATTTGTTAGCACACACATCATTAATGTCGCGCTTTGATAACCTACTTGTGTGCGAAACACAAAAATCTATGGTTTATTAACTCGGATATTTTCAACCGTTGCGTTTGCTTTGTGGGATTGGCGGTATGTGCGAGGTTCCTATATCAGACTGCGACTATTTTAATGAGATTATTCTATCGACTTTCCAAACCGTCACTTGTTTGAATTTTAAATATTTATATGATATTATGTATATGTATATGGCAATCAAATAATTTTAACTCTCATACATACTTACTTTCGTTTGCGCTTTTAGGCGAAATTAGTCGTGTTGCAGGAAGATACTTATTGAAATAAATTTAAATTTTAGACTGGAGAAAAAAGTTATTATTCATAGTTATAAATGCATTCTTTAAGTGCCCGATGATAAGTTGATATTTAAATCCAACTCTAAACAGATCTCCAAGAATGCTTTGACTTATTCATTGACAAACATTCGTTTAGTAGCTTTTCTAAAATGTATCATATATATTATCCACATATGTGACCTGGTCTACGAAAAGGGAGCTAACATGCGAAAACTAGTTTATGACATTTTGGATTCTATCACGTGATGAGATGCTTTCATCTTCCATCCGAATCAACTAAGATTTTTTGACACTAAGCCCCCTTTCCGTAGACCAGGTCAGATATATTGAAATTTCACTCATAATGGTTGACACAAATTATTATTATTTAAAAAAAAAAAAAAAATCGAAAAAGAAAAATCGATTGTAAGTAAAAGATTTTAAATACCAAAAACATCAGTAGTCCATATAAGCAAGTTGTTACCTTGGAGTATGCGTAACTTCCTGAAACAGATCAGAGGAAGACTTACACAGAAGCACGAACACAGGAAAATTTGTGTCTACAATTAAACCTCTTTAAAGAGTGTTTTGAATAATACCGAACAAACCGATACAATTCGTCAAAAGCCGGTCAGATTGGGGCTGGCATTGACATGAAAAAGAAGACCCAAAAAGGAATCCAGCACAGCGTTACGAATGTTCCGATAATATTGACCCTTGAAGAGGCAGTAAAGCTTTGTTCCAACTTTCACGGCCACAAGTCCGATTGTTGTGAGCTACCACAGGCGAAAGAATGCACAAGAAAACATTTGAGCTCGCAGAGCCGAGGAAACACACACAAAAAGCGAGAACTTATTTTTAATAAAAAGCAATGTAACGGTAAAGCTCAAAATGCAATCTCAAAGTAAATATTAAAAAGCAAAAACTCAAAACTAAAAGCAAACACAGTCTCACAAATGACCAAAAATGATAATATGGAAGTGATATCCCTTGCGACAAATTTGTTGCAACAAGAAGACTAAATCTAATTTAGAACTAATGACCTTTGGTACGTACATTTCGAAATTTATGGTAATGGTAATGGTATGCACTGTCGTAACCGATTTTGCTACTGATGAAGCTGAGCAGTTGAAAGCACGTCACATCTAGGGATTTAATTAAAATATATGCTCCCACGGGGTTTGGAATTTTTTCTATAGAATAAGCGTTATAGAACGCGGAAACTGATAACCGCACTAAACACCCACCGACACGGCGTTTTTATTTCTTCAGTAGAGAGGTATTCCTGAACGCTGTCAATATATTATAATTTGGTTCGATGTTCTTACGAATCCACTTATCGTTTACTTTGCACTTAACCACCTTGTGCTAGTCACTCGCTTCGGCCTTTTATTTATTTTTTATCGCAAATCTGCTACCAACTTGTAGCTGGCAAGCGTGTGTTGTCCTGCTGCAGCTTACTTTTATTCTTCTTTAATTTTATTTGAAAACAGTTCACACTTGGGCACGGGCCACCAGAACGCTTCTCAACCGCGCAACACTTTGCAGCACAAATGTATATTTGTGGGACTTTACTGTACCTTCTTTTGGCTTCTGCTCAAATTTTGTGGTAATACTTCTTTTACCGCATTGTTCGATTCTGCCAACAAGAAACGAACCAACTCGTTCAAGCCCACGTTCGAAACTGAACTGTATCTCCGCTGCAACTGAGATAAAAAGCCAAGTGACAGCCGAGTAACCGAGGGGTGAGATGAGGCGGAGTGCGCAAATGCGAGCATCGTGGATGCGGAGGCTGCGTGTGAAAGCAATGCTGCTGATATTGTTGGCTTTTGTACTTGTCTCGATGGTAGTGCTGCTATTGCTGCATCTTTGAGCACGACATTGGTGTCCACGTGGTCTCTCATGCTGGCAGCGACGCTTGCATAATTTTTGAATTCGTTGCTATTAAAATAACAGAGCTGTTTACAGGGATGTGCTTTGTTATCCGTCAGCAGACATATAGTATAACATTCTTTTAGACGAACAAGGCTTATTCCTTGCAAATAAAATTACATTCTCTTTTGTGAGAGTTGGTTATGTTAAGACAATATTAAGAAAAACGATACATAAAGAATGAAAGAGACCAATGCATTCATATGATGGACTGCTGTGGAAACCCTTAAACATTACTGAATTTGATATTCATGTTCTCATATCTCATATCTCATTTTCTCGTTTTGTTTAGTTTTGGCTCAGATCCACAGTGAAACCAGCATACCGGCTACGGCCTCTTTTAGTACTTGTCAAGTGTAAACAAACAAACAGAGAGTTAAATACCCAATAACGTATTCTTTATTAAAGCAGAAAGCATGCAATGAAGGTGAGAGAGCTAATTTTAGTAGAATCTGTGCAAGGAAATTCATATTAGGATAGCAGAGAACCCACCAACCAACAAGTATACAATATGGTACAAATCACATTTAGAGTTTTAAATATTAATATTCTAAAAAGTTAAAATCTTAAAAAATGTATGTTCATAGATGAATCCCTTATTTTGGATAAATACAAAGAATATAGGTGAACCAGTTAGTTTTCTGGTTTCTTCAATTTTATCAAAAAACTCATCTTCTCAGCAAAAGAATTTCCATAATGTTGTTTTGGAATAAATAAATTGCAAGTGCATTAAAAAAGTGGCCTACATCAGAACAGTTCGTAATGTCAAAAAAAAATCACAGTTAGATACCATAACCTCGTTATTGAGCTCATCCTTATTTACAGTTTTATGTGATTTTGTATTGCCGTATAAGTATTATCCTCACATTTCTCTTGGTTGCCTTTGGATTTTGCTTTAAAATGAGCTTTGACTTAGACCTTCTTGAAATGACTTCACTTTCTTTCGAATTTATCCAAGTAGCTTTATGCAGTTATTAAAGGTTAAAGTGTCGTTCGTTCCGTTGCCTCTGATAGAATAAAGTTAGTGGGCAACTGCAAGATAGTTCTGCATCGTTATGAACAAGTCCCCTCAGAGAAATGGTAGTAAATATACGAAATAAAATAAGATAAAAGCAATAATTAACTAACAGCCTTGACACAACTAAAGCGCATTAAGAAATGCTAATGCGTAGCAAAATTTTATGGTGACAGCCGGCATAATTGTTAATTTAATAAAAAGGTTAAATAAAAATTGATAAGATCATTATAAATTTTTTATTATTAAACTAGAGTACCCGTCCAAGTTTCACTGTGGCTGACACATATGTAGATAATACTACTAATACCATTTATGTGATTTCTTTAGTTGGAGCATAACTTTAATTAATGCGATATAGCATTTTGTGTATTAATAATATTTTGGGGAACTGCTGTTGAATTTGGGCTCAGGGAAATCCACTGTTGAAAAGATATTTGCTAAGCTGGGTGCCTTGCAAGTTCATAATCCAACAAAAACAATAAATAACTGATTCTAAGAAGATTTTGAGTGCTCTTTATCGTAATAAAACCGAATTTTTGCGTCGGTGTGTGGCAATGGAAACATAGCTCCATCATTTCCCACTGGTGTCCAATCGACAGTCATTCTAGTGGACTGAACATGATGAACCGGTACAATTTCACTGCGCATTTGGTTGCAGTTCTTTTCTACTATTCCAAATACTTAGCAATTGTATTTATAAGTTTTGAGGAAGAGTCTGTTTAAAATTGTATGCATATATTTAAAGGATTATTACAAACCTGAATTCTTAACAAATGGCTATGAAAGTATCCTATGTCCTTACCCTGGTTATAAGCTACCTCCCCACTAATTTTCAGCCAAATCGGTTCAGCCGTTCTTGAGTTATAAATGGTGTAACAACATTCTTTTATATTAGGTTGTCAAACAAGTCTTGCGGTATTTTCGCTAGTTGGCGCTGAGAGTGCGTAGCTCTAGTTTTATTCGTCGCATCGGGGCATGCTATACCTTTTTGGAAAGCTCATTTCACGCGCTAACACGTGTTTGATTGATTGCCGTTTCTTTAAAGTCGTTCGTGAGTTATAGCGTCACAAACATGGAGCAAAATAAAGAGAAAATACGGCATATTTTACAGCACTAATACGATAAAGGCAAAAAACCATCTCAGGCCGCCAATAAAATTTGTGCAGTTTATGGACCCAATACAGTTTCCATTTCCACTGCACAACGATGGTTTCAACGTTTTGGTTCTGGTGAAGAGGTGGTCCGGAAGGCCTCTCGTCGAAAATTGTGATAAAATGAACTGGTCGAAAGAGACCGGCATAGTAGCAGCCTTAGCATCGGTCAAGAGCTGGGCATGATTCATCAAAAAAAAAAAAAAAAAAAAAAAAAAAAAAAAAAAAAAAAAAAAAAAAAAAAAAAAAAAAAAAAAAAAAAAATGTATGGACAAGATATACCGCAAGACTTTTTTGACAACCTATTATAAGTATATACATGTTAATAAGAATATTGGAAAAATCGACAGCAAACTGAGCGTTGTTTATTTTCTGCCAACTAAAAATATTAAAATTTGTTGCAGTTAATATACTTGCACATAATTCCCAATAAAAAACTCCTTACCTCTGATGGTGTAAACACAAAGAAGACAGACTTCAAGCGACATCTGTCAAACAAATAAGTGAAGAATGCTTTCGTAAATAAGATAGCTCAAATACTTTGGTAATATTAAATATTTCGCTTTCTATCTCTATAGTGATTAATAAGATAATTAGAATATCTGCCCAAATATTTTACTAAAATATATTTTGACAGTGTATTGAATATCCAAAAAAGTGGTTCGGGGGCTAGCATTCTCTATATATGATTTTTGAAACAGATAAAATGTAAAAATTCGGAGCTTTCCTTTTTCATTCTTCAATACTATTCGGTAATATTTAGATTACTGAAATTTGCATTTCTATGCAGATATCTGAAATTGAAGGTAAGCTAAAATGTCTGCTGTTTTACGCCTTATCAAATGGATGCAAGTAAAAGGGGTGGGAAAACTTCTTGAAGTTGAGTGCAACTTAAACTTTGTAAACTACAGCAAATTTAGTCAAGCAAACTTAAATGAAACAGTCAGAAATTAAAGGAAACAAAATTGACAACAGAAGATGAGATGGAGTCGAAAACTGAAAATTTACAGAGCTGGGGGTTGGCTTTAATGTTATGTAGGCGGTTTCCCAACTAATTTATTGTCAAATATAACGAAAACTAAAGATCAAATGTAGCAACAACAATGAAAAGAGAACACAACATTCGCCGGACCACAAACAGCTAAACGCATTCAACTGTGGAGCCAAAGTGGGAGTTGTCGGCGTGTTTGTGCGTTGTTGTTCTGGATAATATGAAACGATTAATTTGAAAATGTTGGCAACATTTTGCATTTCTTGGTTGCGCTTGTTGCAGTTTTTATTCGCACATTTCGTGGATTACAATTGCATAGCTCTAGAAGTCGATCTACAAGAAATGGATAGCCAAGGTGAAGTAAGGTAGGTTGGTGATATATGCATATATGTATGTGCTTAAAACGAACACTAAGGCCGAATAGCTGGTGAAACCGTTTAAATTTTTAAACATTAACTTTTTAAGGAACATTCGCTATTTGAGTTTGCAAGTTGATTTTTCTTGAGTATGCATTAAATATTAATTTAAAATAAATATAATCATTACTAATTTTGTATTAAAAAATGTTTTTTTTTATTCATAATCAAAGTTATCTGCGATAATTGGTAAAAAAAAATATTTCAAATAAGTAAGGCTATTCCTTACCTACTATTTCCACTGAGAAGCCAACTGGTTTCGCGATGCTTCACCTGATCCACTCACTCACGAAGTTCATTTGACCATTTTTCATAGACGTTGGGAGTCGTTAGTTGGAAAACGATTTTGATGACACAATTCAATAAACGTTACTCCCAACTCTCCCGGCGGAGAGTTTGCCAGAGAATTCGGCAGCAGCATAAACTTCCAATGTGCGATAAATGACAAAATAATTTTTCACTTTGCCCCCAAATTGTGTGCCAGAGTTCACTTTCGCGAAAAGTCCTAGTAAAGGTCATGAAAGAAGAGTTGTTGCTTAAGAAATCCTTCTGACTTTCTCATGTGTATGCCAAGCCATCATCAAATTACAGTTTGTTAGGTTATAACAATATACTTTTTGTAACACGTGATTGATTGATGTGATACTAAATTCATTTTTAGTCTACGCTTAGCAAGTGGGAAGCAGATTTGACGTATTTTCGCTTTTAACTATTCACCTTGACCTTTAGCTTCTCATATTTCTAGTCCTTCGTGATAATATATTTACATGAACTGAAATAAGGATTGTTGTTAAATTAAGCTTGTAAAGACCAAAGAAAGCCAGTATAAATTTTGATTTATTTAATGTAACATAATTTGACGATATATCTTCACGAAATTTGGTATGAGCTATTGTTCATAGAAATAATGTAAAATCGGAAGAAGTCATTCAGATCGTCTCACTACAGCATATAGTTGCCATACAAACCGAACGATCGGAATCAGGGGATTGTATGGATAACTTTCTCATGTGACGTGGTATCTTCACGAAATTCGACATGGGTTACTGCTTAAGGTAATAACATAACGTCCGAAAAAATTGCTCAAATCGGATTACATTCGCATAGAGCTTCCATACAAACTGGCCACAAAGTTACTAAAATGAATGGACCTGTGGAGGGTATATTACCTTGAAGTTAACATGTTTTCTTGTTTTTATCAAAATTAGTAGAAACTTACATTTACCACTATATATAAGTAGAAGACAGTAGATTGAGCTTCGCTGAGTTCACCACAGGGCTCACTATTCACTTGTCGAGGGAAGAAAACCTAATAAACAAATGAAGGATCTGAGAAAGGCACTTGAGATTATTTGTTACTATTTCCTTATGTTTTGTTTTGCCGTGAGGGCTAAGTTTGGACTTGGAACTTCATTTACTTTTAAATAAACTCTCGTCCAAACTTAAAGTGGTACGAGATTTTCTTCCCAACTGCAACTCAATCACACTGGGAGACGTTAGCGAAACAAAGACTGTGCTGTTTCCATTTTGACTTTCGCTTCTTTCGCATTAGTTTCAGCGCTTCTTTTGACTGCCTCATATTTCAAGTTTATAAAGAAAAGTTTGTGAAGCAGCAAGAAACTTACTTACAACTCAGTCAGGACAAGGTTTATTAAGCTCACAAATTAGTTTAAGACCTCTGAGAAGTGAGCCAGGAAAAATATTCAAAATCAGTTTTTTTTTTTGCAAATATAAAGATTTTTAAGGTTTTTAACAAAAGTAGCAAGAGAAAACTTATGTAAACCAAGTCAGGAAGGGGTAAATTCATGTATAACCGCTAAGCGAAGTTTTGATGCGATTTTACCGTTTTTGGTAGAAGTTATAGTTCGATTAGTTTTGATTCGATAGTTTTGAACGTAAGATAGAATAATTTGAGGACTCTTGATGTTTGATTTGTGTGCTGTCCCTGGAAATTGCAGTCTCCTATAATGAAATATTCGTTTTGTGTTTTAATGAAGTGCTTAGTCAGTGTGTTTCAGAGGTGAAATGGCGTTTTGTGAGCGTGGTAGTGGTAAGCAACATGAAACTAAATTTCATCGAAATATTACAATTCTTACTCAAGTTACCGCTTGCACGGATATACGGACGGACGGACAGACAGTCACCCAGAACTCAACTTGTCTCTTCATTCTTATCATATACATAACAAAATATCTATATCAAACAACAATACGCTAGTATACTTCTAGTAGCAATATATGGTAAGAGTATAAAAATTGTATGGGATAAAAAAAAGAACCACGCTGTAGAAGAAATACTCATCATTGTTGTATTGCTGTGCGGAATACTAGTTCAACCATTACACTTCTCTACTGTTACATTTTGTAAATCATGGTCCACCGTACTGCATTCTCGTTTTCCCCCTGCATTTCTGGACATGCTTCCGGCGTCTACTTGCGACTCGACTCCAGCTTTCACTTGCAGTGATGGGTGTTGAAATTTTGCTTTCAAGTGATTCTTTCTTGGCTTTTGTTTATATTGTGATGTCATGTAACTGTTTGCACATTTCGAGGTTTCTAAATGTTATCTGCTTTCAGTTAAGGTTAACAAATAAACAAAGTTATGTTTCAGTGCAATTAAGTCTAGAGCAGGAATAAATAAAGCATGTATAAAGCTTCAGCATAAGCAAAATCAAGAAATTGCCTTAATTGCTGTTAATTTTCAAGTATTTATGTAGTGAAGGAAGCAATTTTCGTGATAGAAGAAATTGTTAAATAGCACTATAAAATTTCCCCGCTTGCGTGGAATAAACATTAATACCCTAAACACAAAATGACGAAGCCTTTCTCATCTTCATTTGAAATTAGTAATCCACAATATTTCCAGTGTAGCGGTGTATGTGCTCGTAGTCAACTTTAGTAGTGGAGAATACAGTTGACGTTACCGTAGTTGTTGCGAAATGTGAAGTAGTACGGCACTGCCTAATCTGCATTTCTCAGGCGGGACCAGATACACAAGCGAAATTGATGCAGGCGCGAAAATGACTGGAAACTGCCAGACGCTTTGATTCAATTAATTCTGAGGCAAGCGAAAATGTGCCTGAGAGACCATCAGCAAAGGCTTTTATGAATGAGGGTAAGCGGGTATGGATTTAGTGGAAGGTGGGGAGATGTGTGGTGCAGTGCACACTGAAATGGAGCGGGTGATGTGGAAATATTTGCATTTGTCTTAATTGAATGCATTGAAGTGTGCATAAGTCAATATGAATCTTGCTAAGATATCTACGGCGTTGATATGTATACTGGTAGAATATATGGTATCTTCATAGCTTATAAGAGTATATTTTTACGTATAGACACATGAACGTATTTATAGGGCTAGCTGTGAGTCTATCCGTATTTGGTCACGAATAATGAGAAATTACTACACTTATACCAAAAACTGAAAAGCAAATGAGTGTTTTTGATCTAATTGGAGCCGTAAAACCAAAATTTCGGTTATTTTTCCAATCGATTGACCCAAATGTGTAATGAATTCACAATTGAACTGAATCTTTAATACTCGCTTGTGTATATTTGCATTTGTTTTCTCAACGCTTTGCCTTTGGTGACCTCAATTTTCGCTCCCACTCTAAAAGCTATAAGTGGAGAAAAAGGGCAGAAATACGGAAAAATTTTGCAAAATTTTGGGTCACTGGGTGGTTTCGTCTAGCACCAACCCTTTTTTCTGCATTAGCAGTTAATTCGATTTCCTGCCTTGTTGCTGTTATTTTGAGTAAGCAAATTCGGCGCATATTGTATTTCTTTTTGTTTCTTTTTTTTTTATATATTAAGGAGTATGTGTGTTGTCGTGAAAGGCACTTCTGTCATCACATTGGTTATTATAATGTTTAGAAAATTGGTCATGTTGAATAAGCTCTTAGTTAATTAAAAAAAATTTGGTTTTTGCCCTCATAACACTATACTGTGGCTACTCAGAACAGTTGCATGCCAACATAATCACTTTTACTTTATTTTTTATATGCGATAAGCCCATATGATATAAATATTGAAAGTTTTATTAAACTACTAATTATTATACCCTGAACAGGGTATATTAAGTTTGCCACGAAGTTTATAACACACAGGAGGAACTGTCGGAGATCCTATAAAGTGTATACTATATATATAAATGATCAGTATGTTGAGCTGAGTACATTTAATCATGTCCGCCTGTCTGTCTGTCTTCCGTTCACCCGTCCCTCTGTCTGTATATATGTGGCGACACCCACATTAAACATATCTTTAAATTTATTTAATTCATGCCTTCACAGGTTAATACTAAGTTCATTTATATTAGTGCAACTAATGGTTAAGTTATCCTACATTCTACTTTACATTCTTATCCTATGAGTTACAGTACTGCTTTCTCTCTTACATACATTAATTAAGCTATAATAATATCATTAGATATTGACAGCAGCATCACCTGATGCTTGTCGATCACCGTTGGATTTTGGTTATCACGTCACCCAGACGTATTCTAATAAACGAGTACTCCAGATATATATGAACTAGTTTCTCAGTTTTTAAGATATCGTTTTGAAATTTTGTAAACGTTATTTTCTCTTCAAGAAGCTGCTCATTTGTCGGAACTGCCGATATCGGACCACTACAACATATAGTTACCATACAAACCCACCGTTCGGAATCTAGTGCTGGTATGGAAAACTTTTGCATTTGACAAGATGTGTTCAAGAAATTTGGTACGAGCTATTGTTCATAGGAATAATGTAATATCGGAAGAAATTATTCAGATCGGCTCACTATAGTATATAGTTGCCATACAAACCGAGCGATCGGAATTAGGGGTTTGTATGCAAAACTTTCGCATGTGACGTGGTATCTTCACGAAATTTGTCATGGATTACTGCTTAAGATAATAACATAACCTCCGAAAAAATTGTGCAGATCGGATTACATTCGCATATAGCTCCCATACAAGCTGGATACAAAGACATAAAAGAAATGCACCTGTGGAGGGTATATTACATTCGGTGCAGTCGAAGTTATCGGTTTTTCTTGTAAAAGCTATTTCCTAAGCTACTTAAAGTACAACATCCAAGTTTGCACAAGACAAAACATATAAGCACTCCAACCGTCACTTAAAGTTAGTTGAAATCGGGTAATAATCCAAACCACTCCCCAAATAACGGTTCGTTCATTTCGGTAACAACCCATATCTCATGATCTCTACCGATATCAACCGTACTTGGTATACAATGGCATCTATTTCTATTCTTAAAACAACGCCTACCTCCCATATAATCCAATTTTAAGTGCCATCTGATTTTTTCGAATAAAATCGTGTGAAAACTTGCCCTAGATCCCATATAGTTTACAAACCTTCTTAGTTACAGCTGAAGTTAGTTTTTCCTTACTCACTTCGAAGCCTGTTTGCAAACTACCTGCAGCTCACCAAAGCAATATCATGAAGTTCGTTGCTTCCGTTTTATGCAAATCTTTCCTCAAATTATGATGAGTTTGTGTGGCTAAATAATTCGGCTGTACTAGCTGTACTATCTTTGCGCTCTTTACCCTCCCTCTTTGATCCACTTACCAATTATCAGGCTTAAATTATTCTGAGATACATAATTTTAAGTAAAAGACCTGTGAGGTACTAAGGGTGCTTACATTGCTTATTAAAATACTATGAGTAACTTTGATAATACGTGTAAAGCCTCTCGATTGTACAAAAAGAGAGTGAGTGCTCCTACAAGTAAAGACCAAAACATACGATATACATATATCGCACCCACAACAACAAATCTTCTGCTCTGGCCAAAAACAACTTGCTGGGTGGAATGGACGCAAGAATGAGGGAAATTTGTCGAAACGATGACTGCAGTGCAAATAGAAAAATGCGGCAACATCAATAATTGATAGCACATTTGAGGCGCATACACATGAAACCAAACATCAGAAACATTTGTTACTCAGATAACTAGTCATCGAGGAATAAATTGCCGAAGGACGAAGCTCGTTTTTAGAAAATGTCTTGAGTAATAGTTCACGTTATGTTTAATATACTCCTTACATTAAAGTTTTGATGTTATGTTTTTAGAGAGTTCTCTAAAGATCTTCAAGTGAAACCTGTTGTAATGTAAATAACAGCAAGCTTTAAATTTATACAATGATGTATGTGAATATGTATCCTACAATCTCATAACTGTATAATAAGACGGAAGTTAACTGAGTTTCGCTTGTAGCCTTCATGGTACTGTGATACTTGTAATGTTGTTTCTTAGTTTGTGGTCAAAAGAAAATAAAGCGCACTTGTGGGAAACATTCTCTTCTATATATTCAGATATATATGCATTTTTCTTGTGTTTTGAAATTTCCAGCAGGGACTATTGACAGTGTTTCCTGGAATCAACAACTTAATGCCCTTCCTTCGCATACATAATTTATAATTAAAGCTTAATTTATTGAAATGCAATCTATTTTAATCTTTGGTTTAAGATTCGAAATTGTTGAAGCCGGAGGTTTTGAAAATATCGTGACTGGAAATCAGTAAAATTCACAAAAATAACTAAAAAGGCAAGAAGTTGATAAGAGATATAAAAATTACGGAAATAAAGTTGACAGAAAAAAGGACAGTTTTCTGATGGGTAGCATTTGCGTTGCCAATAAACTTGGTTATATTCGAATAATATTAGCCACACTGCAGAATGATCCTATGATTCCGTACGTAAACGTAATAAATTGCGTATACGCAGTGGTATACATGTTTTTGTGTATAGAGGAACAAACTCGCATTTGGCTTGCCCGTGTAACTGGATCATATGCCGACATATTTCCGTTATGAGTGATGAGCAAATAACAGCTGATTCAGCGCGTCATAATTAAATAAAAGCTTAAAATAGGATTTGTGACAATTGTCGTCAGCAGCATTCAGCCGTTTGCATACGGTGATCCATTTCGGCAGGTAGACTATAGCCATGACTAATTAGCAATAGGTGGTTATAAAGCCCTTTTAAATCATATCAGTTATTTTCATGTTATGGAAATGTCAAGAGTGCATTACAAGGCACCCTGTAAGCAGAACTTAGTGTTTCGGGAAACACAAAAATGGAAATAGTCTCAAATAGTATGGTTGCAGCAGTTCATTTCTGCTTAAATTACACCATTTATTTTTACTAAAATTTAATGAAAATTCAAATAATTTTGCTTGCAGTGGCGAGTGTATTTACCATGAAGCCTCAAATTTTTTGCTAAGTGAGTGTCTCATATCACTCAATTCAAACCAGTACAACGTGTGAAGTGCTCAACCGTTCCGGTAAAAGAATAGCAAAAATAGCAATTAAAAGAAGTGTAGTCCATTTCTTACTAAAAAGACTAAGATTACATTAATGAAAATATTTCAACTTCATAACTAATTCTAGATAACAACGATTCTGCAGAACTTTTTTAGAATTGAAGGTAATGTTTTCTTTTAGCAAGTGAAGATGGTAATAACCTCGGAAAATAGTAAACTTATTATTAAATGACATACTTAACACTTCCACAGCTACATAAGTCTTAAACTCTTAATCAATGTCCTAAAAAAAGACAAAATGCAGACAAAAATGCTTTTCAATTTATCTCGGGTAAATTGGACTAATTACAGGCAAATAAAAAGGCAGCAACACTCATTAAGCCTCATAAGCGCCTTATGAGCTTTCTGCATTAATGTAAAATGTAAAGCAACGGCCCGCATTGCTTTCTCAGTAGAAAAGAGCGCAGTGAAATGGGAAAGAACGCTAACATCAGTATCATTGCACTTTCTTACACGGTTGTAATCTCTTTTACATCGCACATATGCTGCTGATACACTGCAAGGCCTAAATCACCCAGAGATTATGCAACACCACATAGCCGTCGGGCTCTAGCGGTGTTTCCCCTGCCCGACGCCCACATATAACATTTTTGGACATTCACATCAGCTAAAGGCAGAGCTGCATTAGAAGGCGCCCTATGAGAATTGACCAGGAGAATGTAGGTAACTGCACGAAAAGAAAAATGAAGGCAAAAACAGCAACTAAATGCTGGTGAAAGAACAGCACAGCATAAATTACGTAAAATTCTCAAACCACATTGGAAAGCTCTTTTCACTCCAATGACATTGGACAAATATGTTGAATAAGTAGTTGCGAAATTACAGCCGTTGAAGTTTCCGAGTATGTAATGTATTTGTAATATGCAATTATATTAAAGTTATTAAAATTATTATTAAAGTAAGTTAGTGTGATAAAATTGTCAATTTCTCAAATTTGGGTAGTGATGTCCGTATTCACCACTAAAGAATTAGTAAATAATTAAGATTGTACAGAAAATTATTAATATTGAAAGGGTAGTAATTAAACATTTACAAAGGAGAGTATGTATGCTTGAGCATGAATCAAAAATATGGAATAAGAAAATACATTGATTTTGTATTCGGTGGTGGTATTATAAGTGCAAAAATTCCGCTGTAAACATTTAATATAAAATATTGATACCTGTGCCAAAAAAGAACACAAAATGCACAATATTGTTATCAGTTTATATAGAGATTCATTGCATAGTTATTACACATACTCAAAATAACTCCAACAGTTTGTTTTTTCATTTATAACCTCGCTGCTCTGATCGCTTGCAGTTTGCCACATCTAAACGAAGCATATGTACATCATGTCAGATGTGGCGAGAATGTCAAATAACATTGCAGATGACTTTGTGCTCGAAATCATAGCTGAGTTAAGGAGGAACGGCACACACAAACAAAAATATTCCAATATGTATTATAGCAATGCTGTTAGTTAATGGTGGAGCGAGGACACTTCACTTCACTGCATACAAATGTGGTAAATAAAGCTAAATTGAATGCGGCATCGAACAATGTCAGAGATTTGCTAAAATTCAATAGCATACCTCAGAGTTTAACCAACCTTTCGGTAGAAAGTCAACTTTATGCCTCAGAAGTACAATTGTTGAAAATATTATACCCATTACTCTGCTGGTGCTTAATTTATATTCAGTTAAGTGAGTGATTCATATTTAAGTTAAAGATAAACAGAGAACGAATTATAAAAAAAAATAATAATAAAATAAAACACATACACATGCCGTTGGGAGTACTTGCAAAGCGAAATTGAAAACGAGTAGCTATGGCAACAACAATGTTGAAGTCTAAGTCGCCCTATTCCACTTTCTTTGGTGAAAAGAATTGTAATAATCGAATATTGCTTGGCCAACGATGCCACATCGCCATCATAACATTTAATTAATAATTTTAATTATTTTTCGCTTTGGTGCACAAAAGTGCTTCAATCAAATTCTAATCTAAATAAGATTGAACTCACGGTCAATGGAATCACGCTCTCCATATCCTGAACGGGTATGCCCTTGAAATTCAATGACGAGGATAGTTACCTCTCTAAGAAGTGTGAGCAAAGGGGCAAATATTCAAATGAATGAGATCGTTTAGGTATAATATATGAAATTATTGTAAACTATGGTCATAAGTATGCAGTTGATATAAATATTTAATGTTACAGTAGTCATCCGACTGTGTTTTGCCATATAATCGTCTAGAATTTTTTCATGTTCTTATTTATCCAGATGACAGTCCTTTTATTTTGTTCAGAAACCTGATGAAATTAACATACAAGTACGAATGCACATTAAACAGAAATCGTGATTACTGAAACATCTACTATTCTATTCGTTGATTTTGTTTAGAACTAAATTAAATTGCAAAAAATGCTGTGATGATTTAGGGATCTTCTAATTCAGAAAAGCTGTTAAAACTAAGCTGTGATATACCTTGAAAACTTAACATTTACAATTACAGCAGACACGATGTTTTATAGAAACTAACTCTAGAAATATATAAAAAAAAAAAACCTAACAAGAAGCTAATTAAGTCCGCCGAATGCAAAATCTAATTAAAATAAAGGCAGTGGACTGAAACCTTGTACTCATACAGCCGTATTTTAGACACTGTAAATCACCAAGTATATAAATATGTATGTGTGAACTTTTGCCCTTGTAGTTGTTTAGAATAAAAGAATCTTTGCATTTGAATTTGTTTTATTTGAATAAGAGCAGTCGCAACTCAAATTCACTGAAAAGTGAGGAAGAGAGGCTGAAAAGTGCCACTAGAAGTCGAGATTAATTATATAATATGTACGTACATGCATCTGCAATGCTAGGTAAACAAATGTACATCCATGTATATTAGTTACGTTTTTTTGCTTGTTCTTTTTTTGTGGGTCCAATTACATTCCTTATCTCCAACAAAAAATCGTTGCTTTCTCTACAAACACAGAAAATGAAATGAGAGTGAAACTGCCAGCATATTTGCATATGGGAATGCAGATTCTTCGTTTTGTGTGTGGTTGTATGTGAACAACAGTGACATTCCCGCATTATTTTAATTTATTTCTAACAATAATTTATGTAACCTAGTCAACTTTGAGAATTTAATTAAATTTTGATGAAGATGAGGAAAGTAAGGCCCCTCTTGTATTTTTCTGATATGCGATTGGAAGTGGCAAGGTTTGAACTAAAAATTGCTGGAATGGATTGAAGTGTTCTCGAAAGTGCACCAAATGTTTGTGTTTCGAGAAAGTAATGAGAAAAGGTACGATTTTAAGAGCTTCAGTATCTTAAAGAAAATTTAAATATGGAAAGAGAAGAAAAAGATGTAGTACACTTATGTGAAAAAGACACCACCCAAAGGAGGTATAAAAGAAAGTTTATGCCAACATATAATATAAAGATACATTACTGACAAATTAAAGTTAAGATAAAAATATACTGAAGTTACTGTTTTTGAAAATTGAACTTCGCTCTTCTTCTTGCTTTTTGTCATCTTTCCGAGGTCGTTCGACTAGCTTTCTGCAAGTTGTTTCCATTTAAAAAGAGCAAATAAAAGACAAGTTTGTTTCGGAATATCCACTATCAGTTTTCAGAAAGTTTCGTATTTTACTGAAGTAAAGTTCAGTTTGACTTTTTATCGAGATCTAGTTCACGCCTAGTCTCCCCAAGTCCAAGGTCATGATGTTATGAAGTAAAGTAAAAGGATTATATTTATACATACATAAATAGTTCCATGAAATTCTATTTATTTTATATAACTTTAAAATTTGTCTTTGCAGAGTTTTTGGCTTCACGGCATCTTCGTTACATCCCTGTGCTAGCTCACTAAGGATTTTCACAGTATTATCTTCAGCTACGCCAATACGAATCGTATTGCGCGAGTTCAAAGAAACTCTCTCAACACTTGTGAGAAATCTGTATTTTGCTGGGAACACTTGATGGCCAGTTCTCTGTTTGTTTATTTACACTTGCCACTTATAACCGGTGTGTTGGAACTAAAAATAACCAACAAGTGAAGAGGAGATAAAAGAGACTACGAAAGAAAATTTTAGTACAGATAGACATGCCACAGTAGTATAAATTATGAATACATAAAATATATTTCTTCATTTACATGACACTTCTCCGCTTAAAAGCATGCTACAAGTCTGCTTACCTGCTGATAAGCAACATAATGTACTTCCTCTGTTAACTTTAGCAGCCTCGAATTCAACAGCAAAGCAAAGCACAACGGAGAACCTCGAAACCAACAGCCTCGGAGAATGCTATAACAGCAGCGTCGCTGCCAGCGAGAAGAACAACGTGGACAACAATATTGTGCTCAAGGATGCAGCAATAGTAACATTAGCCCAACACAAGTATAAAAGTCAGATATTTAGCAGCTCTGCTTCATTCAAAGTTTCTGCAACCGCGATGCTCGCATTTGCGCTTTCCGTCTCAGCTCACCACTCGGCTGGAACTTGGATTTTTACCTCAGCCGCAGCGGAAAATCAGTTCAGTTTAGAACGTGGGCTTTAATGCGGTGGTTCGATATGTGGCGGCAGCAACGAGAAATGTGTAATTAAACGAAGATATTCGAGAATTTAAGGAGAAGCCAAGCTTTATTTATTAAAATAAATAAATTTAAGGAAAAAGTTACTATTTGTAGTAAAACAGTAAAGATGAAATAAAATGCGCTTTACCATGTTAATAAGCGCTTGGCAACAGAAAGTTGGCCGCTTAGTTTATAACGATTTTATAGTTGGTGGCTACAAATGTCATACGCACGGAAGAAATGCGGTGGAAAGAAGCGAAGCAACGAAAGTTCTTGGAAAGTGCTAACTAAGTGATTAAGGATAAAAATCGAGCCGAAGAAGCCCTGAGTGAGAATTGTCACACCAATATGTGTTCAATGTGTGCGATGTGCTCGAGTATTCGTGCAGTTATTACTGGCGCCTTTTTTCAAGCAGAAATTGCAAACCGCGGGGACGCATAAATTTTAATTAAATGCCTAGATGCGTCCTTTGACAACCGTTCGCGCCTCAGCTCACGGTTTCCGTCACTCAATCAGCGTCGTCATCAGCAATATCCGTTGTGATACTGAAAAACAGATCAAGGATTCGGAGCGTGGCTCTGGCAGAACAGCGAAAGCAGTTTCAAGGGTCAATAGTTCCAAATTATTTAGCTCTTATTAAAATGTTAAATGTGCTTAGATTTTATTCTTCTCGCTGCAAAAAATTTGTGGCAACTGAGGTGATTCTACTTCTTGATTATTATTTTTAGCGTGACTGTGTTTGCTTTAATTTTTACACTTTTGCCTTTTATATTTACTTTGGCTGCGGACTGCATTTTGTGGTTTACCGTTATATTTTTCTTGTTAAAAACAATTTCTCGCTTTATCTGTGCGCGCTTCCTCGGCACTTGCGAGTGCAAATCTTTTCTTGTTCATTGTTTTGCCTGTGGCTGCTCACAACAATTGCACTTGTGACCTTGAAAGTAGGAACACTGAGCAATGTACATTTTGAATGTTTTTTCTTAGGCTTCATATTCCCCACCCCCTCGAGGGCTAATTCTATCGGAACATTCGAAACACTGTACTGGATTCCTTTCGTCTTTCGTGTCCCCACTTTTGATAAAAATATCTCTTTTATGTTATTTATAACACAGTTTAAAGAGCGTTTAAATATTATATGTAAGTCTTCCTCTAATATGTCTCCAGAAGTTACTCATACGCCACGTTGCCCCTAGGCACTAGGCCCTAGGAGCTCGAGCAGATTTAGTTGGATTTTAACCATTTTTGGCCATAAGGTGGCATTGTTCGTTAAGTTAGTTGTTTCTTGATTTGCACATTGGAAAGGAAAGGTTGAAATTAAAATTACGTTATAAGGGAAGTGGCTGAAGTCCGATTTACGGACGGTGACATAAGGTTGTGAGGGGAATGTTATGCGCGTAATTTCGTTAAAATCGGTCAAGTGGTCTCCAGATATGTGTTTCACCTAAAAGTACAAATTACAGTTTATACCTGAATTTCGCGCTTAGTTTTTGTGGACGTGGCAGTGGTCCAATAACGCCCATCTACGAACTCATGGCTTTTTTTCGCCAAGGAACGCATCTAACAAGTTTGATCAAAGTCTCTCAATGTTTGCTCAAGTTACAGATTGCACAGCAGCATTTTGCAATTGTATAAAAATATTGATATCAGCAAACAAGTTTTTCTTTTGCAAAAAATTCCATTTTCACTCCCAGAACATTCAAATGGAGTGAAATTGAAAACTGAAGAAACTTTCATTCGGTTACAGTTCAACAAGCCAGGACGATTGCTGTAACGTAACATAAACAAAAAATAACGACGATAATGTTATACTTCGGAAAACGAGATTTTTTCTCAAAAGTGAAATGACCTGGAGCGGGATTCCAATATGTGTGGAGAATATGGGGGCCACAGCAAGGTATAAAGAAGCACGAATCCCCACAATTATTTTAAGACAGGAGCAAATCTACAAAGAAAACGAAAGAAATGCAACAATAAAGAAAAAGAACATTACTTATTTTTCGCCGGAGTAGGACAAACAAGTCATCGTAAATCGAAGAGAAGTGAAAAAAAAAAACTAAAAGAGAGACAGTCTCTGTATTGCGGTCACAAGCGGCCTGTAAGCATTGGCCTATGGCAATTAGAACAGCGGGAAGAATAAATTAACCATAGGAACATAAACATGGAAACACCATTGACAGTGACTTGAAAAGAAAAATTCAAACAGAAATGAGCATCGACATACTTACATATGGACCTTTTTTGGCGCATCCAAAATTATATGTAGCCAATGTTGTGACAAAATCGCATATATTACTCTCGTGAATATATGCGATTTTGTTTTGTTGTTTAATGTAAGATTACATTCGTAGAGTTTGTTGTTGTATGGCATTGCGGCCATCGTAAATAACGCAGTACAAAAATTTAAGCAAAAATTTGCAAGAAAAAAAGAATAAGAGGAAGCAAGCCAAGTGTACGACCAGCAACTGCGAAAGAAGCAAGTTCATCGAAACCTCAACAGACGCACTAATCTTCTGCATGAATTGAGCGGACAAGGAGCTCAAAGTCTCAGAGTCCTAGTGCTATCATCTGAAATCCACTAACGAAATCTAAGTCGGCCACAGTAGCCCCTGCTGCGTTGCGCCGTTCCACAATCCCTCAATGGTCGGAAGGCTTATAGCTGCGCTGTATCGGCTTCTTAGAAACATATATTATTGCCTACAAGAAATTCATGCCTTCGTCCTTGACATTTTCCAATGTATTTAAGGGGCGTTCCACATTTGTGGTTTCACAAGCATGCTTTTCTTTTTGTATGGCAACTACGTCTGTGATAGCAAAATAAGATTGGGTTCCCATGAACTAAATGTGGCGCTGAGTAGTTCTGCTGGCTTATTTGCCTTTGTACGCTGCCAGAATCTTACAGCTTATGAATATGTGACAACATTCAATCAATACTCGCATGGTTTTCCGAAGCTTTATTTTCTGACTGAAAACTTCTAAGAGGAATAAATTTGTACGAACCGGTAGAATTAGATGCCTTGATGCCACAAGCAAAATATGCTGTTACCTGCTTTGCGAATACGTTGAGCAAAACTCTCAAATTTTGCAAAAGTTAGAAAGTTAAGGCTCTTTATTTTATACTCGTATCTGACATTTTGAGAGTTTAATAATTATGAAACGTTTTTTTTTTCTACCAAAATGCTACCAAATTTTAATTCTCAAAATTCTGCTTAATTTATTAACCATCTCGTATTTGCCCAATTTTGTTGCTGTTGTTATGAGCTATTTTCCCAAATCAAGTATTAGAAGTTCATGCGGCAACAACAATTCTCTTAGTCAGAGAATTCGTCTTTGAACCTGGTAAGTTCGATTGCTATACCCAGCAACAACATATATAAGAATTCTCGAAACATAAAGGCGAATTTCTTCCGAAAAGTGAAAAGTGTGACAAAGAAATATTGAATTTTTTCAGATTATCCAGCAAAGAGGTGCAACAAGAAAATTTGGAACTGATAAGTAGGTATTCGTTCACGGTGAATTTTGTGTTGCTAATGTGCCATTGTTGAAACCTTTGACAATGACGTTATTGTGCTGTTCGTTTTTTCTCATTTCCATGCTAATGCTTTTGTGGCACGCATAACTG
Organism: Bactrocera latifrons; assembly: GCF_001853355.1. Classification (NCBI taxonomy): domain Eukaryota; kingdom Metazoa; phylum Arthropoda; class Insecta; order Diptera; family Tephritidae; genus Bactrocera; species Bactrocera latifrons. Next base: position 89,997 of record NW_017537266.1, on the reverse strand, counting down.
TTGACAGCCCACAAATTGTCACCTTTTGTAGCATGGGCTGGCTTGTGTGGCATCTGCATTGTTCGTTTTATTCTTCACACCTTTTTCGAAGCTTTTGTTTATTATTGATGCTGGTGGGATTCGAGTGCCACAATTCGCGTTGTCTCTATTGCAACAATTAGTGCATTTCGTGGTTATTTGTGTTACACTTTGAAATAGTTCTGCAATTTCGGTAAATTGTTTCCTTTAATCTTTACCGTTATAGTGAAGTGGCATTGGTGTCAAAGCCGCAACGAGGGCAAAACTGACAAATAGAGCTACAATAGCGGTAGTAGCCTGGAACATGTCGCAGGGAAGAACATTCTCTCTTGTATGCAATATACAGCCAAACAATGTAGTACGGCAACTAAGGTTTACTCAGATAAGCCGTGGTATTATTTTATTATTACTCAGTAGCTACTTGTGCAGAGAAATATTATCCAAACCAATAATAAACAATAAAGCACATGAATTCTGGTTTTACATCACACATTTCATAGAACATAGAACTTTTTTTTTATCTTTTAATCATCATACTCTGTTGTTGACTTTTTGCTCTTACCACTTAAATGCTTTGCATTGTAACAAGCTCCCACAGTAAATGTAATAGATGGATTTGAGTGAGAAGGCCCCTCCTTCTGCAGTGAAACAGACGGCAGGGATTCATGTTGCAACTTGACCTAAATCATCGGAAATTGCAATTTGTACAAATTTCGCATGCTTACAACAGTGCTGCAGGTTTTCTACAGTCTTTTCTTGATGTGAGTAAAATGAAAATTCCCACTATATCATCACCTTTCATGTTGTTGTTCAACCCTTTTTAGATTAATGGTAATTATTCACAATTTCTTATCTTGCTTCTAACAGAAGTCTCATTTATTCCACGAAGCTGTCTGCTCATTTCCTTGACAAGCCCAAAAACTAACGAAACTTTGAACCTGGAATAAAAAAATAGTTGCCTTCTTTTCGTCTACTGCCGCATTATAATATATATACAGAATATTGTTTTCATCCTTATACTAAAGTGCAAGGCCAACGGCGATAACTTGTTTTCGGCTGAAGGAATTGCTTAATCGCTTGTTTTACTATAGATAAGACATTAATTTGCCGTGAAAAGTTAGAGCGATGAGCAAAGTGTCTCTCGTTTCTTGTTTGCTTTTGATAATGTGAAGTTACGCCTTTGTTAGTTTTTAAGCTGATTCATAAATTGATTTGATTTACATCCAAGCAGAAGGCATTAGCCATCCAATTTAAATAATTTTTGGAATTAAGTCAAATGTAATGGAAAATTGAGAAAATATATCCATTCATAGTCGGAATAATAAAAACTCAAGTTTTCAACTGTCTGATGTTCATTCCATCATACTTATTTCCAATTATTTATACAAAAAATATGCTATTTTATTTTATTTACTCAAATCTACAACAGGCAGAATTTAGTGCTCTTCGTGAACAAACGACAACTAGCGCAAATACTTAATTTCAAAAATTCTACAAGAAAATCCTCCAACATGATTTTCCTTTATCTTTTTTTATGCATTTTTCTAACTTTTTCTGACTTGCCACTCTTTTCGGTGAAAAAAAAAAAAAAACGACAAAGCAACTCAATTATTTGTCTGACCTTCCACACCTAGAAGAAGTCAAACTTGATAATATACTGGTTCGAAAGTAATTCATAACTACTTGATTTCACCACACAGTAGAGGATACTTTTATTCACCTTATAAGAAAAATCTCACCTCAACAAAAGCCTAAACAAATGCGCATGTGTATTTGCTGAAAGTGGTATGTATGAAAATCTCACGCTATAGTTTCATATAAAAAGAAAATGTGAATACAACAGCCCTATTCTGAAAAAATCTCACAACATAATTCTATTCTAAATCAAGTTTATGTGTTTGCCGTATACCGATGAAGTGAAGTTTTTAGTTCGGAAATTTAATAACAATTAATAAGGTATTAGGCCTAATAATATTAGGATGTCAAAAAAGTTTTGCGGTATTTTATTATTTATTTTTTTTATATTATAACGGTTTGATGACTCATGCCCAGCTCTTGACCGATGCTACGGCTGCTACTATGCCGGTCTCTTTCTACCAATTCAGCGATTTTATCGCAATTTTTGACGAGAGGCCTTCCGGAGCGTGGTGCATCTTCGAACACCTCTACACCAGAACGAAAACGTTGAAACCATCGTTGTGCGGTGGAAATGGAAACTGTATCGGGTCCATAAACTGCACAAATTTTATTGGTGGCTTGAGATGCATTTTTGTAGTAGTACTGTAAATTATGCCATATTTTCTCTTTATTTTGCTCCATGTTTGCGACCCTATAACTCACCAACGACTTAAAAGAAACGACAATAAATCAAACACCTGTTAGTGCGTGAAATGAGCTTTCCAAAAAGGTATAGCATGACCCGATGCGATAAATAAAACTATAACTACTTTTTTGACAACCAATTATTAATGTTAAAACTTTTCTTTACCGCTGGACGAGATGAGTCACAGTGACGCAACACGAGTTCAGCAAAAACTGTCGAGCGGCCATCTATGCTAAGCAAAGCTTGTTGTTGCTGATTGTGCAGCTGCCTTCGCCCACATTTAGTTATACACGGACACAGTCGCACTCACAAAAACATCACAAGTGTGTTTTGCTATCAGAAAGTAAGTGAGCTGTCTGCGTTGAAAATCCATTGGGAAGTGAGAGGTGCAAATAGACGAAGAAACAGCTAAACCACAAGGCGCTTAAAAGCCAGCAACACTACAAATTTTATTGGCACAAAAAATCAAAACGGCATAAAAACGACAAACACCGTTAAGCGAGGTAAATGCCAAGGAAAAGTGAGTTTGAAAGTACGTAACCGAAGTGGTGAACAGTCAAAATAGTGGAAAAAGGTTAGAAAAATATATAAGAAGAATGTAAAGAACCTTATACGAGAAGCAAGCAATTGAAGAATAACAGACGAAAACACTTCAACGGACGCTTAAATGTAATAAAGGTAGAAGCAGTAACTTTAACAGAGCAATAACACAAACAACAAAAACTATAATTAAACTTAGATATTTCTACCTTCACACTTACAAACGCTTATAGATGCCAACAAAAAATGTGTAGAAAGTTGTTCGTCAGCAGCTCAACAAGCAAGGGCAGAGTCGAGGGACTATTTGAAACTATTATTTGTCTTTTCTATTTCACCCATACACACATGGCAAATCATAGTTATTAGATGGTATTCATATTAGTATTCTAATTAATACCAAGCCTTGACCTTTCTCCAAACATACTTATATATACTGGTGTGTACACAGTTTAAAAACTTTCAGCGAATATCCAACAACAGTTTACTCTATATGAAGTTTGCAATTTTCTTATCCCAGATATATGTATGTACTACATTCACTTGGTTTAGGGAAAGGAGATCTGAGGCAATCTTGTGTCAAAAAGTAGAACACATACTTGAAGATGTTCAATTGTGTAAGTGTCAGCTATAAGCGATACCCGATATCAGGAATAATAAAAATGTATTAACAAATAAAAATATTACACTAACATAAAAGTGAAGCTTAAGTTCTACTTAGTTTCGTGTTATATATTCATACCACAAAACCAGAAGTTTTCATTTGTAAACTGAAGGGGGTATTCTAGTCAAAAGATCCAGTTTCGAAAGCCTTTTGGTAATTGATATTTTTACTATGCTTTTTTCTATTTATTTATTTTTTTATATTACAGATTTATATTTTTACTCTAAATATCTTTATAATAAAAGTTTATACATACGTTGTCTTTATGAAAAAAATAAATTAAGTTGCATTGCCCTCTCAAATTCAAATCTTACAGAGAGGTGACTGCAAATCGGACTAAGTTCAACCAAAAGTCAACACCGCAAGCCGTTGTGCGCACTTGTTAGGCATTTAGATGAACATATAGTGTAACCCACGGCGTATGAGTGACATAATTTCACCAGCACGCGAGTCTTTGACTGAGGTAATATTGAAAGCAGTACTTCAAATAAAACTGGTGAAACATTATATTTGCACTGACGCAAACTATGCATGCAACTTTTGAATGGGCTCCAAACGACAGAGTGAATACTTTAGAAAAGGAAAAAGAATTTTCTTTCAAAACACAAAAAAGTAAAATATATTAGAAGAAATTGAAATCCAAAAAACCAACTCAGTTTTCTACTTTAGTCTGTTTATTTGTAGCACGTTACCTCAAGCATTCAGTCTACATTTTTTGAATATGTTTTTCATTCCCCCTTAGAGCAAAAAACATCACAGTGAGCGCATCTTTCCTAGTCAACTTAGTGAAATCAGGAACTGGAATTTTTTTTTTTAATAGAAAGTATATAAGTTGGAAGCGATTGCCCAATATTTTTTCGAAAGTTGATGCAGTGGGGTATCATTGTATGTGGCGCTATCATATGTTGTGAAATTCTGAGTATAGTGGTCGTGTGTGGCGTGGTTGTAAGCGGTTTCTTCAGCCAAAGTGTATTTTATTTAAATATTCACTACTTATCTTTATTACTTGCTCCCAGAATGCATTCAATAAGTATTAGAAATTTAGAAATTTCCTCTCTGACGTTTACTAATCCTTTTTTAAAATAATTATATTTTTTGCCAAAATAATGAAACTGCCTAAGTTATAGAATAAACTTAAAGTCATTATTTATAATAGTTTCGATAACGAAAATTCGACTTTCAACATGAATTTATACAGCTACTGATGCAAGCGAAATTTACCAATGTTTAAGAAGCTTAATGTATAGGTGCCGCATAACTCCTCCATATTATAAAATGCAAAATAATGGCTTACTACACTACACTCAACCTCAAAATACTTATCTTTTGCTCGTATAGTATACATCTTAAATCTCTTAATATATTATAAAACACTGCCATTAATATACGCTAATTTTGGTGCAGGGCTGAGTTTAACTTACCTTAATTTATGTTGATTTTCTCGCTAAGATGGTGCAGCCGAGAGGCTCCTCTCCTACGTCTTCAAATGCCGTTCCTGCGTTTCACGAATTTCTATTGCTTAAATGTGCCGGCACAAAGTCACCGCCCCACCTTCGCCCTTAGAAAAACAGCGAAACAAATTACCTGAAAACACTTCGGCATTAAACAGCTCCGTGGCATTTCTCGATTTGTTGTTGTTTTCCTTAGAAAGTATGGCACAAGAAGTCGCGAGAAGCACAAAGTAAGGTAGCATTTGATCCTCAAGAGCCTCCCCTCTTGACCTTTTGTGGTTGTAGTTGGCCTCAATTCGCTTTCAAAACGCCAAGCAATTAAGATAGATATCTAAAATTAAAGTCGCTAAGAGCAAAGCTTCAGAAACTAATAAGACACTGAGAAATGTGAACGAAGTAGCATAAAATAGAGTTGAGAGAGTGTGTGTGGTTCAACGAAGCAGAAGTTAAACACATGTATTTATAGTAGATATTTGTGTGGGAAGACAATTTATTTGTCACACATTTATTTCCACTAAAGTAAATGCATCTCTGAACGAACTAGCTGTGTGTTGCAATTTTTTCGAAAATACATACGACCACACAGGATGTGGTGCACCACCAAATGGTTGCTTAGCTTTCATTTCTTCCACTTTTTCGTTAAATCATGTGGGTTAATGGAAGAAATGGGTTTTAGTATGGATTTTCACAGGCATATACTCTAATATCTTGAACAGACATATTTCTCAAATTGCCTAATGAATAATTTATCTGAAGTGCTATGTTAATATATGTCTAACAAAGTAATGAACAATGTCAATTGTTTTATTAGTTCACCCTATTAGATACCTAAAAACCTTAGCTTGAAGAGTATTGTAACACTTGCCACTTCAACATGCCCCTTATTTAACGGTATCTGCGACGTGTGAACACCAGCTACCCTTAAAATTATTAAACTAAAGAAGTTCATTCATCTCCTCCTTTGTCCTTTACAAATGCGTTCCGATTCACAGCTGCTAATTTGCCACAGTACAAGTTTTGCACTCATTCATCACCGAGATGGTCTCAAATGAGCTTAATTGATCATTTAGAGGGTAACCTTTAATCGGTATTTCTCGGTCCTCAATGTAATTTTCAGCATAACGAAGATTGTTCTTCACTATATTTGTTTAATCTTCCCAAAAGATAATTTTAGGTACTGACACGATATTTTCATGCATTTTTCTTGCAATGAAAAAATTTTAAGCAAAAACTAAGAAACATTTCCCTATAGTCTAATTGTAAGGCCCCTGACTTGCCCATATTAACTTCAAAAAGCAATAAAGGAAACAATGCCATAAATCGCTCATATCAAGCGCTGCCAACGATATCTTCCAGCCAACATACTGTAGTCCTTTGTTGCCCTGTAAAGTAGCAAACAGGTGGGCAAATAGAAATTCTGCTGCAAATAATTTGTCGTTGGTGATTTTCCGTTTCAATAACACTGTAATTAGGGTATCCTTATTGTCGAAGTAAAGAGTGAACAAATTAAGTTTTGAAACCCAATAACTACATATAATGGTGCAGCTGACATACTGAGAGCGCACATACCACACTTTTACAAAGAAGCAGTGATATGAAATAATGGCTAAAAGAAGTTGACAATAGAGGGAAGAAAATCAAGAAAAGGTGATAACAGGATGAGCAACAAATCGATGACAAAAGAATACCGCCACAAAAACACCAGCAAATAAGTCATCACAACTTCGAACAAATATGCGTTAAGTCAACAAAGCCCCTAATTTCTCCTCATTTACACTGCTCCTTGGCTCAGTGGTATACCCTCAGGAGTAATTGGGAGTTCGCGCATTGCACTGCGAGTTGCTCATCAGGATTTGATCATTCCACCTTTCGTGTTGTTGCATTCCCTTCTCAGCCTTCCACTTGCCTCAGCCATTTCTGAAGGTTTCCCATTTTAAATTACCTAAATGACGTATACGCCATTGTGCGACCGAGAGGTTGAAATGGTTTTCCGATTTCTTTACTCACGTTCGTATACAGTGCTGTCGTGGTTGTAAGCGGCACGCGCTTGACTAATCCTCCTCGGCATGACACACCACAAATGGAAAATGCGGGCGGCACTCAAATCAAATACTTAACACAACCGAAACCACACAATCGCTTCCGTAAATCAGAGTATCTGCGTGGTGTACAACTTTTAACTTTTTTACATTTACATTGAAGGCATTTTGTGGTTTTGCTGGTTTTGTGATAAAGCGAAGACTGCTGACGCGCTGAAGACAAATTGTTGAAGTATCTGTCAAGTATATATCAACAGTTGTTAGCTGCACCCAACTTGAAACATCAGCACACACACGCACAAATTCACAACTCATTGTTTTCTAAATTTACTTGGAAATTAATTATTTTTGTACAAAACATGGAGTAACTGCTTATAGATATACATAAGTGTATCTAAAAAGGTATGATTTTGATCTTTTTGTGCCAAACCATGACATATTTTATTAAAATCTTATATCTCAGATTAAGTTCGTCAAAGACCGAATGTGGCGAGATCGTAAAAGAACATATGAAAGCTTTATATTTTGTTCTGTGCTGAAGGTCTTATTTTAAAAAAATTATATAAAACTTTTAAAAATATACCATCTGCCATTTTGAAATACTGCTAATAGTTTTTTTTTTTGTTGGCAGTTGCTTCATAAATTTTCTTTATTTTGCACATTACTTTCATTTCATTGCTTTACCTGTCAACTGATCAAAAAAGTGGAAATAATGCTATAATCCTCAACCACTCAATCAAGGAGAATTATATAAAAGCGGTTTTGTACATAGTTTTATATTTTTGCGCTTAAAGACCTCCCTTTCCGTGATTTGTCTTTGTTTTAGTGTCAATAATGCTTGCGCCTAAGTCATACTCTGCATTTTCCAGCCAAGTCATTTTGGGTATTTGAGTAAAGGAGTACCCCCAATGTGTACTTGAATACGTCCATTTCATTCACTGACTTATTCACACTTGAATGTGTGCTAAAAGAGCTAAGCAAACGTTAGCAAAAGAGTTGGCTTCCAAAAACAGAAAAAAAGTGGAACCGCGTATGACAAAAAAATCTAAAAGAATGTTTTCTGTAGTTTTTTTTGTTGCTATTTTCTCTCCTTTTCGCTAATAAATTGCATAAAAGTTGGCGCAGAAATTTTGTACTTGGCATGCCAAGCCCTGAGTTTTGCCAGCAGTAATTTCTGTGCTGAATAAAAATCTCATTTGAATTGTGGTGGCTGACGCAGAAAATAAATTAAATTTTGCATACCTCTTTCTTTTTTGTGGACTTTCTCCACATTGTTTTGTTGGCATTTCTCGGCTTGATATATAGAGCGGAACGTCCCTAATGAGCCGAGTTGCACAGCAAAAGTAATGAGCAATCAATGGTGAAGAACAGATAAAAAAAGTGTTGAAAAATTGTCAAGTAATTTTCAGGTTTTTTACTACTACAACCATAACAAAAAAGCTCAAACTGTGGATAAATCACAAATTGTATTATGCGAAAATAAATATAACATAACCAGTAAAGAAAATAAATAAACACACTTTTAAAATCCTTCTCCTAAATGTTACTTTCTTACTTTCTTTGTACAAGAATAGACAAAATACAAGCCAAACGACAGAGATTCTAAAGTTACCGTGCGAAAGAACACTCATCAAAAACATCAAATTCAAAGAAATTATTTTGTCACGGTAGCATTAAACCAAAGCATTTCAGAAGGCATGACATAATTCCTTTTTAATCATTGCATAGTGTGCTGATCAAAGATTTCAACTTGGTCAGCGCTTTTTGATAAAAATGTGATGAAATATTTTTTTAAATAATATATCATATTTAACTGTGATGTGATTATTGAAATAAGACATTACATATTTATTTCGAAACTTTGATTTGGCTAACAACAACAGCAATCCGATAGAATTCAAAAGCGACAAATTGAATTAAGCAGATGTGAAATTCGTGCCTGGAGCAAATGTACAACAATTTGCAAATCGCCCGGAACATGCGCGGCTTTATTGTTTTGTAATAACACTGTCAACACCAAAACAAACGAGAATGTCTATTTATTTAGAGAACGCCAACGAGCGGCAATTTGGGAAAATGTTGCAACACTAAATTTGTTGGCGCTAACGACATATTGTTGTTGTAACACATGTTGAATGTTTCATATGAATGTGTGAGAGTAAATATGTGTGATTTCGTGTCCTCCAGTATTTAATATTTCGTCGTTCCTCATTTACTGACAAATTGTACAGTGGTTTTGTGGTTCAGGTTTGTGGCTGTATTTAAAATAAATTTTTCTTTTTTATTTTTGCGTTCGTTCTCACTTACATGATTTCTCTTCCCCCTTCCAATTCTCATTGTATTTTTTGTTCCATAGAAAATTCAACTTATTTTCGAAAAGGTTCCAATGATATAAAATCAAGATAAGCTCAAATAATTTTATTTTAGAAATGAAACTAATTAATTCCAAATCAATATAAAACTATAGGCAATTCTTGCGACATTTGAGTACATTAGAAAGCTGTAAAATAACTAATTATGAGCTTGATAGATTATTTTTTAAGATGAATCAGTGTTTATATTTAATGGTTATAATGTAAGCTTATATTTAATTTGGAAATAATCTAATCACTTAGTCATTTTATAATTAAATATTAAACAAAAATTATTTTAAAAAAGGTAGTAGACTTTATCAAAAGGGGTCTCTGTCTACAAAATATAATTGCGCAGTAAACCTCCTTAATAATTTCCAAAATAATTCTATACATTCGCACTTACAAATATGGAATATCAGTTGCCCATTTACGTAACGCACTTTTTAAAATACTTGATTAAGATCATGTGCGACCAGTGGTCAATTAACTACGCAAAGCCATCCTCAAAACTCAATTTATATAGTATGTGCGTAAAACTGTAGAATAAAATCAGATAAGTTAAATGCAATGAAATATTTGGATGTATTAATAATTGATTGAAGCCAAATTGGACGATTGCATATATTTCAAAAATATGATACACTCTTAAGCACTACGAGACAACTTCGCCTAAATATTTGTTTAAATGCATAGCAAATGGTTTGAAATGAAGTTACAGAAATCCTGAATTGAATTAATGTATTATGAAAAAGTCTCTCCCCCTACAGTTAGAGATAGTAGATGGACGCCTACCTACTATATACATACGAAAGATCAAATGCATTACAAAAATTCACCTCACTTCCTGAAAACTAACCGATATTTTGTTTATGCTCTTTCTCTTTGCAGAACGAGGAGAGCAAGTCGCTGTCGAAGATTGGCTCAAATTGATAAGTTGGCAATCAGAGCAACAGCAAGACTAATAATTTTTGTAACAATAAGAAATTTCTATCGTGAAACATATTCACACTCCACATATGAAGCTAAAGCAATGAAACGCAATTGAATAAAAGCCGAAAAAAGCAAATAACAAACGACATTTAATGTAAATAAAACGCGAACTGGAATTATTCGATACGTCGCTCGTTGCGTAAGAGCGTCTGCTGGTCGGAATACAAATTTTATTCAAACTCGATTAGAGATGCATTAATCCTCAATGTCGGCAAATCGTCTCTCCAGGGAGTAATCTCAACAGCTATTATTGACGAAGAGACAGCAAATAAACACAAATGGAACATGAACGGCGTATGAAATAAGAAGAGTATTGTCCTATCTTTAAATACTTTTTTTTGAGAAGCAATAAAGAATATTAGAATTTGATTTTTCACTTTCTGTTTACTGCTTTCTTATGCCGCTAGCTCTGCAATATGAATGATTTTGTGTGCTCAACTTATTTACTTGCCTTTGGGCATCAAAACTCATTGCTGAAAGCTTCAATAGTTGCGCTCAAATCGCAAATTTTTGGCGTATGAAGGCGCAGGAATTTTTCAACAAAACACCCTGTGTTGTTTTAGACTAGGCGCATTTTATTTCCAACTGAATTGTGGCTTGCAAGGTGCTTTATAATGTTCAAATCCTAAAAACTGGCTGGCAAAGTGCACCACTGTGTCCCCCAAGCAATATATAGATATTCAAGCATTTATACGCAATAAGTCTGGCTTTTCTACCTTCCTTAAATCTGATATTTGTTTAAGCATGCCTGTATGACAAACAATATAACACATAAATCATCAATGTTTCCATAGTCAAGTCAATATCAGCTTAGCTTAGAAAAATATTATGAGCGCCACGCATTGCATGTGAAAAAAGTATGTAGTGTTTTAGTTTTCCTTTTTCAACATATAGACATAACATATACCATACATACATGTAGTATAATTGTGATTTCAATTCCATTCGATTTATTTGTATGAAGTTTGTTAAATATTTGCTTGAATATTACGTTTGCAAAAGAGTTGTAAAATAATAATAAGCCAATTCCCACTATTTGTTATCTTTCAAGTTATGCAAAACAATATTCTTGTTATGCGAATTGACTCTTATCGCGCTTAGGGAAATGATGGTTTTCCCGCAATGAAGTTGTTTCACACCTTTAGATTACTGTATTTTATCACTTATTCTTCGTTGGGCGAATACTCGAATGAGTAGTTCTTATGGCTGTTGTACGTCTCGATAGTTGCTTTTATCACTTTTTGGTACTGTTGTTATTCTTGTCTGTGGATGAAGCTTGCTTCAAGCGGTGGTTTTTATTTTACTTTATTCCCTTTTACTTCCCTTTAATTACTTTCAACTAGAAAAATAATGGAATGAAGTGTTTTCGAAGATCACCACACATTTCAAGTACATGCCAATTTCAACGTAAGCAAACTTTTGGTTGCTTTGCAGCTGCTAAGGGCTGCTTTAAGTAAGTGATGGTGCTCACTTACAAAGAGTGATGTGGGCATTTGTTTTGCACTTGCACCAATAATTTACTTCACGAACTTGAGATTTACTTAGTTACTAAAACCGTTCACAGCGACACGCGGAGACAGAAGGTGGGAGGTTAGGTGGCAAACCGAAAACGTGAACTGCGGCGAATATTCGCAAACCAATCGCATCCAAATTGCTTGAGATGGTGGAGAGGAACGCTGATATCATTTGTTAAAAGTTGCAAGTAATGGCTGCAAGTTCGTTAATTTTCGATTGCAAGGACTAAGCTCTCGTTTAGTTGGTAGTACGCTACGTGATGATGCGTTGCGCGGAGCCTCCAACACCGGAGTGCGTAAACTTGGCATAAATATTTGATTTTTGCTGTTGACTGCAGCCGTGAAACAAGTTGCTCAAGTTGAAATTGCGATCTGTTGCGGTTGCCGCTCGCATGGCTACTTGCCACATTTGTTGATTTATATTTTGGCATTGGTATTCTTTCCAGCGCATATGATTCCATTGCAATATTTCACGGGAAAACTTTTTGTGGCGGAAAACGAAACTGTGGGCGGTCCGGTCTCACTGTAATTACGAAGCACAAAATCTCAATATTTATGTATATTTTGGCTCGGAAAAGCATTTTGCTTCCTAGAAGCTGATTAATGTGCTGTGCGTTTTGGTAACTGTTCAATACGCTCAGATATAAAAAATCTTCTAAAGTGACCTTGCTGCTTCGCGAAGGAAATTGAAAACGTGGTTTGATAAACTTTGAGTTGAGAATTACTATATTCCCAGTTTTTTCCATTTTAGAAACGACGACGTTTCACTCACTGAGCACACACTGAGCACATAACATTTTTGATAAATTTTAGTTGCATAAAACAAACTATGAAACTATTGACGGAAAATAAGACCCATTTCAATATTAAAAGCTCTGGTTTAAACTTTAAGTTCTCGAACAACAGAAGAAACAGCGAAATATTAAAAACTAAAAAAGCCGAATAGTCCGCTATATTTCTTAAATTAAAAAGAATTGTTAATGTATTTGATAAAATTTTTTGAAAAATAATAAGATTATTATCATTTTTTCAGACAGTGAGTTCTGTTAAAGTTAAAATTGTATCACCGGGACCATTTGTTTAAAAAAGTTTTATATATGTGCGCAAAAGTTTAACTAATAATTTAAATAATTGAAGAATTAATAACAAGCAACACAATATAATTATATTTCTATAATACTAGAAGCATAATAACACTCGGTCTCGGTTTGTTCGAACGGCAGAAATGTACCCTTTATTGCAATTATTGGAAATTTCAAGACTCAATCAGGCTTTATCAATTCAGCGAGAAATATTTGTCTACAAAGCAAACTGCCCTAGCAGCTTATTCACATATAGACGTCTACATAAATATATTTTCACGGAGCCGTTCGTTGAAATAAATTCTAAAGCTGCAGTGATTGCAATCGAAGCCAATTTCATTTTGCCTCAGAAAGAATCAGACGAAAAGGAGCAATTCAAATTAGAAACTCTACAGCGACCACAAGCGATCCGTGCAAAGAAGCTTATAGATAGTGAGTCCAGCGATTCCGCGTGTATCGCACTTGCAGCGCTTGTGTGTTTTTTCTCGGCGAAGGTATCATATATCAATTTCTCATCTGCTTAGAGGCAGCAATACTAAACAGGTTACAGCCATTGCAGCTAGAAGTATATGAATTTTGATCAAAAAAAATAAAAAAAAATGATTTACTCGTACATGAAAATAATTCGAAGCTCTGCTGTCGCGCTTTTCGTGAAAATCCCACGAAATAGTGAACTTTGTTATTAAATTATGATAAATGTAACAACAAATCCAAATAAGAGTCTTCAATGTTGTAGCTGTACTAAACCTAGAACGAAGGTCCAGCGAATAGTGCAGAAAGAGGAAGAACACACTGAAAAGTAGTAAAGTCTTGCTGCCAGCTCGCGTCGATAGCAGCAAATGAAAACGCCATGAAATGACACCACTTCTGATCAATGTCAGCGGTGTAGCGCTTACAAGAATAAAACATCTAGAGCCAACTGGTAAAATGGCAAAATGTTTCGAAATTTAGGTGGCAGTAGACGAGCTTTGAAATAACTCAGCAGCATATATAATATGTACAAAGTGCGTTCTAAAGTAAACAGGACTTGAATCTAGCGTTCCCTGGTGGCGTCATCTATGTGTCGATGCATTAGAATTTACTATCTTTACCGATTGTCCAATGAGAATTTCATGACATTTCATTTATTGGAAGTGAAGTTATTGCGTTTTATGTGTCAGTGTGTTTGTGTTATCGGTGCGAAAATGAGCTTAGAACAAAGAGACAACATTGAATTTTGTTTTGAAATTGGTAAAACTTTTAACGAAACGTTTCAATTGATGAAAACAGGTTTAAGGTGATGATTTCCTATCCCGTAGTAGAGTACACAAGTGGTTTTAACGTTTTCAAAGTGGCCGTGAGGACGTAAATGGCGATCAACATGTGGGCAAATCAAAATCCGTGATCATCGGAAATTCAATCTGCCGAAATCATCATAGAAATTCATGGAAATGGAATTGTGCATTAACCATTCACCACTCCCGTATTTACCTGCTAGCGTTGCTTAAAGCGCATTAATTTTGCTCGTTTGTCAGGGCAATTATATATGAGTAACTAAACTTAAAATAACTTAATATCTAATGGGGTGTAACGTTAGGTGACTCAATACATATATATTTACGAGTACTTGTTTTTAAATTTAAATTTAAATTTTAGGAATAGAAAACTTAGAGATTTTGATACTGGGTAGTATTACTAAAAGCAATTACAGTTACTATTTACATAACTATTCCTTTGTGAGATTCATGTGCGCGTGTAATGGCAAATACACAGCTGTGTGTTAGGCTACTACTTTTACAAGGATTCGCCTATGTTTTCTCTTTCTCCCCATTTTCGCACTTGAAGCTATCTTTGTGGTTGTGGCTTTTGCTACTTATGCACACTAAGGCACTTATAATGTTACTTGAATGTTGACACTATAGCCGTAGGCATCGTGTTGTTGTTGTTGGTCGCTCTATGAACTAAAATTAGCAAAATTATGGCAGCTTACGCGGTTAAACGCAGAGTCTCTGCCGGCTTGCAAATGGCCTCAAGTATAATCATGTGACTAAGTGAGGAGCCAAGAGTGGTTTCAAGCTGAAATTGTTCCGAAAAATCGTGATGGTTTATGGTAATTTCTACGAGGAATGTTCAGAAATAAATTGGCATTAGCGTTTTTAAAACCTTCACTAAATTAATTTGTGCAATTTGTGTTACAAAAGAACAATTGTAGTTTATTATATCATTAACAGGATTTCCAATTAACTTCCAATTTCTTAGCTAAGCATGTGTCTCAACAGATAATAAATTGCGTTTAGAAATTAGATTCGTGAAACCTGCCGGATGAGCAACCTGAAATGAAGGCTACGCATTTCCAAAGTCAGCATGACGCAAACATGTCAAAATTACATAAATTTGGTGACAACCGCGTGTAATCACAACCATTCTGATGCAGTAAAAAATAGCCCATCTTTTCGGGTTATTATCAAACAAAAACGCAAATGGTAAAAACATATGAATATAGTATTTGAGTACATCCATTTCCAAACAATAGCTGCTTAAGGTGCCAGGGTATGCTTCCAAAGGTATGCCAAGCTTTACCCTTGCTGTTGTTTGGAATACATTAAAGTTAAGCCAGTACACGGAAGAACTTTTTGAAAGTAAGTAACGCATGTATTTACTATATAGAACTTATTGCTCAGGCTAAATTGTAAAGTTGGAAATATCGTCTTGTATACAAAATAAGAGTAAATGTTCTGGATATGTAATAAAAATTAGTTTCAAAACGCTTTAATCGTAATAAACGGAAACGAAGTACCTAAATGTCGTATTTGCTTTTGCCGATCAACTGTAAACATTTTATACTATCGTTTTTTGCCCCAGTGAGAAGTGTGTGCTGGGTAACCATACAACTTGTGGAATAAAGTTTTTCCAAAGAGTTTATTGTTGCTAATTTACACTGAAATTGAATAATCTACACAACTGCTATATGCTTTGCAATAACCAATCGTGAGGCTGTTTGCGCTAACGGCAATTTGTTGAACCCACTTTTATATTTGCTCGACAACTATTTTTGTGGATTTAATTCTTCTTTATGGAAATTTTACAAAATGGCAAATTTTAGAGAGAAACTTGGGTACATGTCTTGTGTTGGCGCAAATTAGGTTGAGGTGAGGGTGCAAGTGAAAATTAAGACACATTTTTAGCTCTGTAAGTACTGGCATCGAATTTTCCTATGGGTCCATGTGTAGCTTATGAGCAATTAAACATAACCTTTGTAGAAATCTCTCTAGAGTTATTGCAGAACAGTTTGAGCTTCCTTCGACAAACTTTGTTGTGCATTTGTGTAGGTGCTTATTAGATGAATAAAAGATTTAGCGAAATATGTTTCATGACATATGTCTAAATGTAAAGGAAACTTTAAATAGGAGCACCTTAATCAACGTGAGAATGCTAGTTGTTTAATTTTTAAAATAAAATGCATGTTGCTGAACTTTCCTCAGTTGAATGAGTAAATTTGACTTGTGCTAATTTTACTGGAAGCAGAAGGTATGATTTCTAACCATTTAACCTGACTGACAATACATACAATATTATTCACGCTGACTGAAGTAACAATTTAAATAAGATGCTAAAACGTTAAACACCATTAATTCATCTTTAAAATATATTTAAAAATAAATTTGACCTTTTATTATCGGCATTATAATTTTTTCAAACTTACACCATATCTCAAAGTGGTTCTCTCCCACCTTTTCCGATGTTCACATATATGAACACGCTGGTTCATTGAGTAAAACCCAGGCTCGGATTTTCAGATATCTGCCATTAATACCGACAATTTTCGGCAGCTGGCGAAAGTTTCAATAAAAAGAGCAATTTGCAATGGATACTTGTTTCCAAATGCATCTGCATAGCAAAAGTAGTCACCGCAGCAGCTTATGCTGCCTTTAGTTTCGTTTTCGACGTGCTGTTGACTCCCATAATCGCTGCCCATGCAAATTTTGTGTTCAAGCACAGGCATGCCGGACCGACTCAGAATACTCCACAGAGGACGATTATGTGGTGTAAGTACGGCCATGTGAAGTGACTGTGAAAAGGATCAAGCCTTTTGCATAATTTATAATGTGGCATTTTTTCTGAAACACACCTCTTGTGTGCTGCTATTTTTTTGTTATATTGTTGCCTGCTCCTTTCATGCCTCTACAGTGAGTCTAAATATGTTAACGCCGCCACTCATTGCATTATAGTCAGTAAGGTAAACACCTTTAGGAACTGACGGTTGTGTTGCAACCAGCCTGAATAGTTTGAGTCCTGCGCATGAATACTCCGTTCTTATGTACTAAATGTACATGTGCAACGATACTCCTTTGTGGGCTTCACTCTATTCATAAGCCATTAAAAAAGCCCTAGCGCCTATTAAAGCAACTAGCGAATTCTTTTGTTTCTAAGTTCTTAAATCGTCTCACGAGGCTTTTAAAATGCTCCTAAGGCATAAAGCGTTCTTTGCTGCTCTTATTTTGCCCAATTTGAGCATTTTGAGTTTGAAAGTCTTTTACTACTGAATTAATTTATTTGAGGTCATGAGTGCATAAGTTTTGGATTTCCTGCTTTTTTTTTTTCCTGCAGCAAAAATCCTTTAAGTTTATTATTCGAAAGCAACAGCCTTTTTTTGCAAAGCACAAACTCTCTTATTTTCCATTTATCACATTTGCATTGAAATTTCTTGTTAATTTTCTTTATGATTTTATAAATAAAAACTGATTTTTAGTTAAAATATTTTGAAGTGCTACAAAAACAATTTCTACACACGTCTGCCAGCAGCACATTACTTTATTAACCACTGTGAATATTATTTAAAATATCAATAATTTTCCTTAACGCTGTTGAGACACTCCACACATAAGCAGACGTAGTAATTGCGAAGAAGTTTGACTAAAGTTTAAAGAATTCTTGGATCAGTAAATAGCAATAATGTAATCATCCCTTCAATTTTTCACGCTTTTTGACAATAAATAAATAATAATATATATAAATACTAAATTTATTTTATTGTTCTTTTGTTATACTTCAGTTAAATACAGTAATTGCAGTTGGAGGATACAGCCGGAAAGTAGGTTTAAGAAGGTACTGCTTAAGATTCGTTTAATTACAGTGGTTTTTCCGGCTTTTTTTAAAACTTTAATTCATTTATATTCCAAAATAAAACTGAAAATGTTTCCAATAATTAAAAATTTTTTTTTTAATTTTACATTAAAATTACGAAAAATGTTGCATTACAAAGAGAGTGTCAAAAAACTGACTCTTCGGATTAAAATACAGAATTTCACCATTCATAGTTTATCGAACCACTTTTTAACTCACACGTTCATGCTTCACTCCATATGTATCGGACATTTTGGCCAATTTAAGGAAGTATACTTGATTTCGATTGCAGTTTTCATTTCACTTTGCATAAGTCAGAATTCACAAATAGTCGACTGAGAATTCTCGCCATTTCGCTCATAAATTACACATTGTTGAGAATTTCATTTCGTTTCATTTGGCTATGCCATCTTTGATCAAGACTCAAGCAATCCAAACTCAAATCAACTGAATGCCCGTCGATTCAGAATTCAGCAAAATATGTTTGTGAGCATCGGTGATGTAAGGAGCGGCAGGTATGTAATGTGTGTGGTATGTTCCCTAGGGTATCAAAGTGAATTCGGATGATTGCACCATTGTTCGTATAACAAAGCAGGCAAGATATGCAAATAGACACTGAACTGTGATCACACTTCTGTCATTGCACCAGGCGCCAGTGGTCACAGATGATCGAATGTATTTGCGATTTGCAAGTGCAGCTCACCTTTCTCAATTGAGTAAACTGGAATATTGAAAGTAAGACGATTTCATTGCGCAAAGTGTATTTTTATTGCGAATGATATGTAAAATGCTCAAAAGGCAGAATCAAGCTAGACTGGTCGCTTGGGAGACGAAATTTATAGGAATTTCTTCAAAGCAGAAATGTTGCTCATACGCCCTGGTGTGCCGCGTCGTACTTCGTTGAATCGGGAGGAAATGCGAAATTTGGCACTATTTAGTAAAAAGCCAATCCATCTACCACAATTCTGGCGGACAGACTCAACACTTCCATATACATTTTTATCGGTTCAGTTCCGTTTATTTCTGCGGTACAAATGGCCAATTGAGCAATTGTGCAAGAACTTCTTGCAGCTGTCCATTCAATTTGGTGGGATTTGTTTGCTGTTTGGCAAATAAAAGCTGATGTTGTTAAAATACATGAACCTATTTGGACGATTATACCGGAACAGTTTACTGAAGAAGGAATAACTAAAGAAATCGGTGAATAAAAATTGAAATAGAATTAGAAAGGTGATATGGTCAATTAAAACTTAACCAGCCAAACTAGCATTACAAAAGAGCGGCAAATTTAATCCGAAATACTTAATGTGGAAAACTAAAAACAGTGACTATAGCTACAATAGCTGTTCTAATTATGCAGGAAGATTTCTCCACTACTTCAAAAATACGGTGTAATGGGGAGCATGATCAGTCAACACTTTTTCATTTGTGACTTCTGGCGGGGAAAAACAAAAAATAATAAATAATCAACTATGAATCTGTAAAAGTGAAGTATAAATAATTTCTACTCTGAAAGTTGCCATAAATTATGGAAGAGAGCAGGTGACAAGCGGGGTACATGTGCTAGAAATAAAATAATCAGAGCTGCTGCGAAAGAAAGAAATATGACGGATGAAAAAATGACTTGCGAAGTGAGAATATATTAAGAACAATGTAAATGTTTATAAAGTTGTCGTGGTTAAGCGTCCGATGAAAATGCTGGCGACGAAGTATTTGTGCAACAATGGCGCGCAACAGAAATATGGAACAGAGTCCAAAGGATCGAGCGATTTGGTAAGTATTGCTTCACACCTTTCCCGGATGTCTTTCATACGAAGGGAAATACTGGTGGTTGTGACGAATTGTGGCCAAAACTGTACTGCAGAAAGTAGATTCTGCTACCTTTCTCGTCTTCCCATCTCGCCTATGATTTCAGTTTGTTTTTATAATAAATTGCAGCAAACTTTTCAAAATGAACTTTGGAAAGTAACGAATTTCAGCGCTTCTTTTAACGCTAACAAACTGAGTAAATAAGCGACCGTATTACTGCCGGCGCTTGTCTTCGCGCTAAAAACCATTAAATAAGCAAGTTAGTGTGAGTTTTTGTTCCCTTGAGTGATGTTGAAATTTGAGTATTTACATCGGTGAGAGAAGTAATTTAATTGCCACGCTTGTAGTTTTTGTGATTCAAGGAGGAAAGAAATTTATTATTTAGAAGAACGAAACGTGATTTGAAATGTATAGAGCTTAAGCAGATTGCTGCAGGCACTTGTGGTTGGTGAAGCATTGTTTTTAAATTTAATAAGTCCTGTTTTCTTAATTTTTATTTTTATTTGTAAATACTTATTATCACAAAATTCATACCTTTATATATTTTAAAGGCATATTTAAATAGCTCAAAGCGAAAAAATATATTCAGCTATAAACGATTAAGGTAAAATGCAAACAGGCGAGTATGCTGGAGCGAAAATGTGGTGAAGTGACTGAAGAAGGTGCTCAACCATGGCGGTACACTCCAACACCTGCAATGGCTGTCTCCGCGGATGTGCAAAATTTACCCAGGCTGGCAGTAAAAATATATTCTGTATGTAAATGTGTTTTGGAAACCAAAATTGGCTGAAAGGTGGTATAAATATTTCAATATCGTTGTATGGGACTCAGTAACGGGAAGCAACTCGATGTCTGTGTGAAAGCCATATATATGAAAGTTGTTTAAGTCAGCTTTAGTAAGTTAATGCTCGAAAAAATAAATATTTATTTCTGAATATTTTTATATTTAGCCAACAATGAAATAACTGCTTAACTTCATATAGAACTAACTCAGAAAGGTTTAAATTTTTAATTTTTGAGTCATAAATTTTAATTAAGTAATTTCTACCTACCCTTTCGCGAAAGAATTTCAACTCTTAGCTTTAACGCCTAATAATTACAAATACCCCACTGGGTTCTCTAATGGCCTAAATGACTCAACAAACATACTATTATCGAACTACCGAATAATAAAAGTAAACTCTTGGTTTGAAGTGACAAATAAATATGTTTATTCATTCACCAACGTTTGCTCATTGCCTTCGCGAGTAAGAAGTTACAAGCTTAATGCTTTTTGACTCGCTGTTAGAACGTTAATTACATATTTTATTGAAAAGTCGGAGATAATCATTTTAATTGCGCAGCGGTTATTTGGTCTTAACCACCGAAAGCACCATCGTTAACACCAACCGCATCTGTCAATTGCTTCTCACTGTAGCTGATCATCATGACCGCTTTAATGACTGTGTTTTATGGGATCAGAGGAAATGGTTTGGAATCTCCGTTAAGTCCCGTTTAATTTCTGTGTGGAAGTAATTTCAGAAGAAGAAATTTTAAGAGAAGAAAGAGATAAAAAAGGAAATGCAAAATGTACATTTGAAAAAAGCTGTAAGAACGAAGGATTTCAAGCAAAAGTGTTTTATATATATAGTATTTGTTGTTACTATTTCTATTAGAATTCTAATTCTATAGGGATGTTTTGTGTACTTAAAATAATGTGCGCGATTTTGTATTTCTTCAGTGAAATGATCTGATGCCCTCCTTATATAGAGAAAACCATGTCTACGTGATTTAATATTCGTGGATTTTGTGTTGACATCTCGAAAATATAAATTTCAATTACTTCCAAATACTGCAAAAGTCCTACGCCGCACCATTAAATGTCGCAGCTGATAATAAATGAGAAAGCGTTGTTAACCCTGCCGCTCTGCACAATGCTCAGATTACACAGAAGTTCAGCAAAAGATTTCAAAGGTTATCTCAGCAAAAACTTCGCAATGCCAAGTGCAACTACGACCAACTTCCCTGAGGCACTGCGGATAGTTCACGCGACAACCTTTCGTGCACACTCATTTATAATTTCCAACTTTTAGAAAGTAATTTTACCCTTATCAACATTCGCATATACATACCTACATCGTGACTTTGATCCTGCGGAAGACCTTGGAATGTCTGCTTAACACTTTCAACAGAATTTGCAGTTATATGAATGTAGTTATGTGAGAGTTTGTGTGGATGCCTTGTGCTGGGCGGTCACTGGCATTGCGGCAAGTCAACTAGAAAGGGTGAAAGTCTAAAGTGCCACTTTTAATGCGCCAATCGAGGGAGATAGGAAATGAGCGGGACATTAGGCGTTTTTTTGGTGTGAGCCAGATCTCCGTTTGTTAATTCACGAGTAAAAGTTGTTTTTGCCATTAGCGAGCCTGTGTTGACGCCGCATTTCAACATTTTATTACACTAGTGCAACAAGTTGCAAATGCTGTGCGTTTCGGTCTGTGTGTTTGTTCTTCTTCTAGTGATGTTTTAAGGCTCGTGAGCAGCAGTGATTGGCACTTCTCGCCACAAAGAGTTAAGGACTGAGTGCGGTGGCTGAATCTGTGAATCAAGAAAACAAAAAAGTAGTGAACGCGGAAAGTGCTGAGATTTGACTTTTAAGGAGCGAATATGAGGTGCGTTTCATTTCACAGTTTTCACAGATACAGATGGAACTACTTATATATTTTGTTTTTTGATAAGTGAAATAGAGTTAGTGTTACTCCATTAACACCATTTGTGGAGCTTGCAGGTTGAGTTCATTAAAACTAGGGACTTGCTATAAAAGCAAATTCCAATCTCTTTTGATTTCAGATGAATTGATTCAAGAAAGAACGACGCCAAAGGAAACGCGAAATTTTTAATATGATTGAGAATTAAAACAGTTTGCTTCAACATACGTAATCTTATTCAAGGGGTGATATCCACCACCAAATTTAGGCAAAAAATAGAAAACATAAACATCGATAAACCGTGCTCTAAATTACATGAGCTATATTCACTATTTACCGAACACTTCATTACGAGAAGTCACTGAATTATCTGAGTGAGTAGTTTTTCCGTCATGTAGTAAAGCATACAAGCCTTCTTAATAGACGAGCATTTTTGAAGAAATAAATTGCTTTGTCCAAATCCTATAGGCTATGTTGATTCGAATCCACGTGCATATTCTGCGTTTATTATTATTTATGAAACTATATATAAGCGATATTAGGTTGCGAGTTTATGGTTTTGTTGAGCTAACAAAAGGCGACTTTGCTTAATCCCGGGGAATGAAAGTGAAAATCCTATTCACTTGACTATTTCATGAGAAACTAGCATATATTTCCTATGAAATAGTCGCATTAGCTCCATTAATAATACTAAGCTATACAGAAGTAGAATACGAGCTTAGCAGCAATTTTTTTATTTGGTATTTCATTTCAAGAAGCATTATATTGAGAATAATAACATTACCGTAACATCATTTTGGCAAAATAATATTTTTTAGTTTATAAAATCTAACATGTATTTATTGCTTAAATCGCACAAATACTCGTAAGAAGCAACAATTTAGTATCATGACTGAAACTATGCCGTTTTGTGATTTACTCTTACAAGAACAAATTTGGCGAAATGAATTTAAAAATTTTGAGAACGTGACTCAAGGAAAATGTAAATAAATTGCCACGTTCTTCTCCTTAAGTGCTCACTGTTAGCGTGTTTGCTTGTGGGACATGGAAGCCGTACTGGCGCGGAGGTGCAAAATTCGCTTACAAGCGTGACACCCTCCTACATCCTTCCCAAATTGCAAAGCGGCACTCTTGACGATGACTTGCGGAAAATGTACTTTTGCTATCAGGAGCGTAGTTGTCATAAAAACATGATGAATGTGGCATTAAATTCAATTTGGGAATCACTTCTGTGCAGCCCTAGGATTGAGTGTAAGTGGTCGAAGGCGGAAGAAACGGAGTGGAATAATAAAAGTGAAGTGCAGCAGTGAAAGTGGCAAAGATGCTGACAGAAACCAAAAATTGTGAATACCATAAAACACTTCAATGTTATCAGCAGACACAAATATACATTCTTATGTGGTTGAGTGCCTTCGTGCGAATCTTATGGGTGCAATAAAATTGTTTGAAACTCAATTAAAGTAAAGTAAATGGCCAGAACAATGGCGCGATTTGTCAAAATATAGGTTTTTGGATAGAAGCTGGAAAAAGAGTGAATTTAAAATGTATACTACTGTTGACAAAAAGCGTTTGATATGATCAAACAGGCTTACCCAGATGTTGCTTTAGGCAATGTTGCGAGTGGCTCACGCCGGCGTCTTCTAGGCCAAAAAAGAGAAGAAAAACAAATTAAAAGTGAAAAATTTGTTCCTCCTATACAAACAAGAACTGTAACAACTGGTTCAACAATTTTTTTGAAAATACATTATTGTTCTTTAAACGAGAATTCTTCCATAATACACGAAACAGATCTGTTAAATGAAACACATATATAATTTACGAAACTTTTCAAATAGAAATATGCTACTCCAAAACATATATAGTTCTTTAAATTGTCTGTCACATTTTACATTATGTCTTCTTCTTTTCTTTACTTTCAATATGAAATAGAGAGCAAAACAGAGCTTGGCGGCACAGAAAATCTCAACTGATTAAAGTCACGGAGAACAGAAAGTACTTATATTATTTCCCACAAAGCTATTTATATATGTATACCGTGGAGAAAGCCTTTGATACTGCGGTAAGCCGAGCATTAAATATACAACTCATTGGTAAATTCGATAAACATTTGTGGGCAATGAAATGGAAAAATCGGCATTTTGCTTTTACGGATCACAAAATTGGTATTCCGCAGAGGTGAAATTCTAAAGTCGAAGATTCTGATGGCGCTGTTTATGCTGATAGTTGTGTAGACATTGCGAAGTTGATTATTCTTTGCAAAGGATATGTGACTGTGGTAATGGTAATCAAAGGCATATGGCTGGAGTAAAGATTTACTAAAATTACAAATTGCAAATAAAAAAGCGTTTATGGGTTTTAAATATCGCTGAATATGTGTTTTACTGAATTGTATTCGAATAGTGTAATATTTTGAAGTAATATTCAATTGTTGCTTTTTGGTATTTAAATTTAGGTGGCTCACAATCATGTAAACACGTTAAAATATATGAAAGTGTGGAAAGTCTTGCAGCCATATAACAGCTTACCAGGGTGTAAAATTGAGCCTGAATGGATGAGTGCTTCTGCTGATGTCTAAGCTACACTGATATTATTCTCTCTACAACTGATGTGTATACAGTCAACTAATAACAGTCCTGCTGGCACTTCTGCACTTTCTACTCTTTCACAACAACATTAGCTGTGCCATTTAGTTATCCTTTGCATCCGCGGCTTACTTTCTTAGCAATCGGAGTACGCCTCTATTGTTATTCATATAGCAGCTGCAAATTACGTTCACTTCAAATATATCGGTGTATAAGCACCGACTTTTCACTCTGTTTGGAGATATTATTTACATGTATAAGTGAATGAATGACTGGATAGCGGTTGAAATAGAGAAGATTTACATTTCTGCGACGGAGTATGAACATTACATTGAACAATATATTTATTTCAATATTTGCAGTAGTATTCAGTCTATATATAGGGTTCAAATACATAGCTTCAAAGAAAAAATGTTCTAATAAATTTAAACGATGCTTGAGAATATAAAATGAATTAGAAAAAACCACTGTCTAATTGATTCAGGACCTTGAAGTAATATCAAGTAAGCATTTACTCGCTCCGCTTTAAAAGTCTCAAGGTAAATTCTCTTACGAATTTCTTTTACATTCTAAGTTTTTGTGTATATTTCTAATACAAATGTTGAAAAAATATTAAACCACATCTGTCATGGTTTTCTGATTTTCTAATTAACATTACATTCGAAGCAGATAACAACAATAAGCAGCAAAACAGACAACATGTCATGCCAACAATAGAAACAAATTTCGGCTAAAGGCAAGACTTCAACGCCCGTCATTTCAAGTAAAAGCTGAAGTCAAGTCGTAAATCGTGCCGAAAGTATGCTGAGAGGTGAACTGAGAAGGTCGATAGTTTTAAAGTTTGTTTATAGAGGGATTTGCAAGAGAAAAAGATGAATTATATAAAGCGGTTATAGTTACTTATTTCGATAGTGAAAATGCAAAACCCATAATTGCAATGAATAATGATATAAATTTAGTTTTAATTGTATTTTTCTGGAATGCTTCTTACACCAGGCTTTAAAAGGCCAGCATTGTTAGTACTTCAGCTTACATAGAAACCAATATTTTGATAGCTTAACATAAGATCTCACTTTTCCTTATAAATATATTCCCAACATTAAATAAGGTTGTTGCGTTATTCTCTTTTTTTATTAATTACAATATTAATTAATCCTCAAACTCCCAAATTGGTTCCATTAAAGTTCCGCTCTGCTCTCCAAGAGAATTTATTTGACGAACTTCGTCATAAAAGCATTAAAGGAAGGATAACATATGTAGACAGATGCATGATGTTTTCTTGACAATTCGCATGTTCAATTTTCCGCAGGTTTTGATGCATCTTCTGATAACGCCCACTCCGCAAGAGTATCTATTGCCGATTACCTGTCTACAAATTACTCAATGCAAAAAGCAAGCCTTGCCTATACCGGTGTATATGTCTCTACCATTTCAAGTTTTTTATACCTCATATATTTTCCAAGTTACTTAAGAATTACACAAATCTTCTCTTCCTACTGGTTATGCAAATTGCTTGTTGTCGCTGTTGTAGTAATTCACCACACGCTAGGCACGTACGTCGCCTAAGGCTTATCGCAATAAAGGGGCTTCAAGTGCAAATTTGAAGTAAAATAAATTAGCTTAGAAAACGCGTGTGAACGAGCACTGCGTTCGTGAAATGAGTTCTACCACATGTTGCACCTGTAAACTAAATCAGCAACGGATCTCTTTTGATGATTTATATAGACATGCAAAATCGTATTTTAAACGCACAGAACTAAGTTCAACCAGATAGTTTAAGTGTGTTTTGCTTGAATCAAATCTAAAATTCGAGTGCGAATCACGTGCCATCACTGAGGTACTTAGAAAAAGCAGCAGAGGCGTGAAAGGAAAATTTTTAAATTTGCAGACAATTTCATTTATTATTCATTAGGCTCGCAGACACGTCTGTTACTTTTGTAGTGACTGAAATCGCAGACACCTCTCACTTATGCTGCTTCAATTACTTTGCCTTTTGAGTTCTGAATTTCTTTCGTGCTCCTGCTAATATTATTGTTCTATTTTTAAACGTTTACGTAAATTACTTATCTATCTTTAATTCAAATGAAAAGTCATTAAATTGAGAGTTAAAGTTTAGTTAAGTGGTTTCTGCTGCTCCCACTAAACCACCGGTATGCGTTAGATTTAAGAAAACGCATTCAGCAGTAGTGAACAAAAACAAACCGAAAATTTTGATAATCAAGAGACAAAAATAAGTTTGGACTTTTTTAAATAACTATTTAACATCGTAAAACATGCGTATCTACTGAAAATTCTGGCATTCAAAATAAATAATTATTCTCTTTCAAACACACCTAACTTTCTCTAAATTGGAAGACAGATGAGAATGGTACAGCGACTTCAAAAAAGAAAAACACTGCAATCGTTTATTACTTATATTAAAATTGAAAAAAAAAAATACTATATATTTATATATTAATAAGAATCTTTTGGTATTTTGTTCGAAAGGGTGTTTTTTAAATTTTAATAAGTGAAAAGTAACAAAATGTTTTTCATGACGCCATTATGCCTTTTTTATCTGCTTTTTTGCTTTCTGGAGAACACTACTTTTAGAAAATTGCATTAACAAGGGTAACTCATTTATTGATAGCTTAGTCCTACCACTTAAATATGTTTATTTATAAACAATATTACAATATCAATACACTTATTTTTTAATTATTTTTCGTTAGTTGTGTAAAAAATACTCTTGTTTCGGAATCAAACAATTAAAAAATATTGGTAAAGAGGTAAAGAGTTTCACATTCAAAAATAGTTTCAAGTGTTTCAAATAAGATGGCCATTATCTGACACGTGGGCGTCTGTTTGGTTTACTATTAAACGAGTGTAGAAGTAGATGCTGTGTGACAATGAGCCATTTGTAGGCAAAATAAAAAAGAGGGAATTAAGAATTCACCTTAGCACCTAATGCAAAAAATTTCGCAATAGCAGCTAAGCAAATTGTCATTTTAGTCAATTACTTGGAATGGTTAGAAGTTAAATTCCAATTGACTCCAAATTTACTTACATCACAACATCCAATTAAACGACAATACACAAGTCATCCCCTTGGCCTCTACAAAACCAAAATCTAGTTTAATGAATACTGCTCCACTCAGTCCTTTTTGCTTTTTCAGCTACGAAATAGCTTCGTTAGTTGACATAATCGGTATTTGATCTGCTAAGCCTAGCATGTGCTCCAAATCATTTTCTTGTGTAACTTTTGGCCAGGCAGACGGTGAAAGTGTAGCAACAACATTTTAATTCAATTAATTCTTTGTGAAAAGCAAACGACTTTTCTAGTGGCAAAAACGAGTTCTGCATCGATTTTTGTCGCACATACGCACTTACTGCCACTTGCACTGAATGGAAAGAGTGCAGACACCAGCGATAAGCACACGTGCCACACATACGTACATACATTACCGATATTTGTTTCCAATGCACCCACATACACAAGTGAAAGAACTGTTACAACAACCGAGGTAACTACGCTGACAATGCTTCAGGTAACGGCAGCAGGAGCAGGTGGCGACAGCGACAGACTGCAACTACCCGAGCGTACGCGAACATGCTACCAATGTATGAAATGTGCACAAGATGTTGCAGGCGGATAATCACAAACGCCAACTCAGGTTCGCTCAGTTGAATACTGGTGTTTGTTGTAGATATTGCTGAGGCGGCACTTTGATACCGAAAGGATTGTCTTCTCCTGTGCGATTTCCCTTCGCTTTACCTTTGCTTGCGCTCTTCAATTAATACTGTTGCTGTTATTGTATTTTCATTCCATCCAACGCCAGCAAGTGGTTGTCTGTTGTTTGTTGCCTCAAAGTCAACAATTGCTAACAATAAAACTAAATATGTACAATGCCACCAACGATGATGGTGTGTAGCTCCTCAGGTGTCGAAGGGTTCACAGAGAGGAAAGGGCCTCGGGCGGAGCAATGAGTTGAAGTAGTGTGAATCAGGCGGGTGTTTAGTGCAATATTAGTTATTAAGTTTATGAACATTCGAGAAGTGTCAATAGTGCATCATGTATATGTGTGTTGTTATTGTGACTGAATAGACGACTTTAGCTTCATTGTGTTAGTGCACAGGTTTATTGTATTTATTCTATATTTATAAAATATTAAATTATCGATTTCTGATTAAGCAACGTTGACAGCTCAGATCGTTCGAAATTTAATAAAACTCGACTGATTATTTTGTGATAACGAATTCTTATATTATTTTTTATTTTATAATTTAAACAGAATAATGACAAAATTTGAACAAGTAACTCGTGTTGGCACATGTTCATTCCATTTGCTTTCGTGTCTCCCAAAAATATTCCATTAAAAAGAAAAAGGTTTATTTGCAAACTCATGTGTGACTGATGACTCTGTGTAAGTCACGGGTTTTCGCAAACAGTATTTACGGTTATTTAAAACAAAACTCGCTTTCGGTCAACATCCTCACTAGAGGCGTGGCAATCGGTTAAATAAATCATGGGTTCCTTCATGTTTGAAAAGAACCAAGAAAACAACAGATTGTATCCGCAGTGACCACAATTCAGGCTTATGGTTTTACAACAACATTTAGTCTATGCCGTGAATCTAATTTGGACGCACCAGTTGTGGCACAAACACTGACTTAAAACTACTTGCAACATGCAGCATTTGCACATGCCGTTACTACTGGCATACACATTTTCCCACAAAGTAAGTCTTGCTGAATGTGAGTAATAGTTGGATTTGAGTGAAATGCAAGGAGATGCAGCATTTTAGACAGTGGGCGTCCATATTGCGACCTCATGCGTGCATAAATCACCTCAAATGACACTACGCATACATTGTTCACACTTGCAACATTCGATAGATGGCTTGTGACTTTTGATATTTTTGTTCTTTACCATTTTTCTTGCTGTCCCTTAGTTTTTACTCATTTGCATGACAGAAAATGTGAACTTTGCTGCTTGATATTGTAATTTTACTCATTTAAGTTCAGAAAATGTCAGAAATAACAAATATTAAATTTTTTCCATAGCATGGTATACTCTCTTTTGCGTTTAAGGACACACCACAGAACTTCATCCGTTAACGGCATGCTAGTAATTCAGTGACCGCATTTATATATGTATATACATACAAACAAATTCAAGGAAAAACTCGATTATAATAATTAATTTGAACTTTACATTGATGTTTTTGCCGCTTTTTACTAATACTTAAGTGCTTATAATTCCAAGTTTTTATTCCAAGTATGAAGATCTGATTAAAGATATTGGCAAGCATACTTTACTCTGTGTTGAAAAACGCTAGTGTATTAGTGGCATAATTTCTTACATCGTTTGAAACAGAAACATCTCTTGTTCTATGACACTAACTCTACATATATTTTAAAAGTACTTACAAGTTCTCTTGCAACACAAGTAAACAAATTCTTCGCTAGTTACACATTTTGCCAAGAGTAAGCCAAATTTCATGTCTACTTTAATAGGTTGACTTGTTCATAATTTCACCCAAAACAAACAAAATTAGACGTCTTGAAGCCGGCTTATGCCCTTTACTTAACCTTTTTGGTTTCTGGTGTTTACTATTTTTAAATATTCGTCTACTCAATGACAGATTTAATGGTTGCGCACACTCAAGTGTCAAACAAAAGATGATAAATCGGTTTCGGTTCAATATGAGCCTTGTACAGCTAGTGCCAACAACAATATGCATATGTGTACATCATATATATATTTTTACTTTGAATGTTTACTTTTTACAGCTGTTAAATGGTAGATAAATAATAAGGAGGCTTCGCTGAATCCAAGGAGAGAGAAACTAACCAGTTATTCAAGTATTGGGATATTTATTTATGTGGGTAAGCCAATTAATCAAATGTAAAAAAATATATATATATTTTATTTATAGCCTGTGAGCTGCAGACATAACGGGATTGTGTTCTTTTATGTCGACTTGACGATTGCGATGAAAATGAGGAGTAAATAGATAAAGAGCAAAAACTATCGCATCTTGCAGAAAAAATGGACCACTATATAGAAGTGGAGGATGGCAAAGATTTATTAATGACAAATGCAGAGCGGCTACGTAACTAAACGCTTGCGGTTTCCTCTGAATAAACATCTTTAAATGAAAATGCACCTGCAACGACATTCATGTATTCGCAAACTACGAAAACACTCCTTCGACTATCAAATATTTAGTGCTACATTCGTGCTAATCGCATATTTATTCATACAATGGCAACCCCAAACCGTCATTCTCTATTACGATCCCCAACACATACAAAGAAAACAGTGACCTAATCAAAAATTTGGTGAGACGTTTCATTACAAGGAATGGCTGGTGGATGTTAACGTATGGATTATATACAGTAAAATATAAGGATGACTATAAGATTGTTCAGTTGCCAACTCAGCCGCCTAGATTGCTACGCCAAACACAATACATACCCAACCTTTTCATTGAGCGCAGCCGAACGGTTATACAACAAATAGGAGGGAAATGAAATATAGTTTTTCCAAAGCAATAAAATTATACTAGACCTACTCGAATTATTTGCCAATTTCATTCACACTTTGAATTTATGTTCTTTTTCGGTCACTTGCACCTTCTATGGTATCACGTGGCGCTGTGATTTTGTTGTCAAGGCGAAGGGTGTCTTTGGGTAATGTAAACTTCAGAAATAATACTACAGTTATTAACGAGGCCATGGAGCACAAATGAGGGTATAAGCTAACCGGGAGCTCCAAATATTCAGACAGTTAGTAGAACCCTTGAAGTAACTTATTGTACCAAAACAAACTCCTTTGACTGGTTTTGGGAGATGTAATACCGGTAATTATCCATTTTTCTGTAAACAGAATATGAATGGTAAAGTCAGTTGATTATAGAGAACACATTAATTATAAAGTCTAAATGAGCTAGCTGAGCACTCGTGTCTTTATGTTTGTGGATTTGGGAAGTTGCTTTCAAACTTTTAGTTGATGTGAAACGCGATTTGGTATTTGAATATAAAGTTTTTCTATTTTCAGCAACCACCCGCAAACATTTTCCGATTTCTCTATTCCTTCACTTCGCCCCGTCTGGGCCTTCATATTTGCTCT
This sequence comes from Bactrocera latifrons, assembly GCF_001853355.1. Classification (NCBI taxonomy): domain Eukaryota; kingdom Metazoa; phylum Arthropoda; class Insecta; order Diptera; family Tephritidae; genus Bactrocera; species Bactrocera latifrons. The sequence continues at coordinate 57,733 of NW_017537266.1, read as the reverse complement.
AAGTATATACAGGAAAAGCAAAGTACCGACGCACCAATGATATACAGGAGTATAACTCTTACGGCGGTGACGACAGATGCCGCGACAACCCGACGTTTTATCGCATTTGAGCATTGGCGCCAAGCCAAGTGAGAGCCAAGAGCATTGTTATCTTTGGCAACTCATATCTTCCCAAGTTTATGCAAATATTGATTTGGAGTGTGTGAATAGCATGGATTTGCGATGCTGAATATCGCGTATTGAAGAAGAAAGAATTGTAAAGCAAAGGAAGCAATTAAATGCGAGACCACTGAACGCTGACAAAAGCTGACAATTTCTATGCAAAATCCTGTTAAGCGGAAATTGGTTTTTCAGAGTGAATTTAATTATTTCACCGCGTAATTCTGTACCAGTAAATATCACCGCAGCTATTTCTGCAACTTTTTTGACACTCATCTTTTCGCTTCTAGCATGGAAAATGAGCTCTCAATTGCACTGTCGTATTTTAACTCAATTTAAGCCACCCAGACACTTCGTTGTTTCAGACTGCTCGATCAAAAGCTCAAATTTGCTTAATCTGTTAAATTTGATAATTGCTTTGCTGCAGCTAACTGTGCAGAGAAACACTGGGTGACATTTTCTGAACTTTAAACAGAGACAGACGCACAAATTACTGCGTGCCGGAACTGCGGCACAGCATTTCTCGTCATTAAAGTTGCAAGCGACAAAATTTTTGTGCAGCCTAGTCTTCTACTCTGCGACCACAAACAAGGCATAAAGAGCCCAAGACACAAAGCGACGGCGGATAATAAACGCAACGAAACGAAAAACAGAGAAAAGTCGTCGGAAAGGCACAAACGAGACGGTAGTGTTGGCTGATATTATTAATGCGAATATGCACAGCAACAAATTTGTGAATGCTCACTCAGACCAGGAACTAGTAAGTCCACATAAGTGCCACCCAGCCAAACAAACGCTCATCTTCATGTATAGCAAAAAATGCTAAAGCAGCGTCGAGAAGAAACAAACACGGTGGGTTGTAGAAATAGTTACCCAACGATCAGCATCAAGAGAGAGTGAGGTATAAACACATTAGCTGTTTGCACTAAAATCTGACAAAGCAACGGGAAGAGTTGAATGAATGAATCATTGTTTGAACTTGAAGAAAATTATACTCTGTTTTAAATCGTGCTTTGAAAACTCTGATTTTAGTTGGCAGAATTATTAATAAAAGACCGCATCGAAAGAACAGTGATTTAAGCACTGTGGTCGCAAGTGTGGTAATTTTCCTTAGATCTAATGCCAATAGAAATCTTTCATCCCTTTTAAACACAGTCTCAGCCTAGGAGTAGAATACGAGATCTCAAATGCCTTGAATACTTTTATGTATTATATTTCCTATATACTGCATACTATTTGTATATATTTTTTTTTTTTCGCACTCGCTTTGCAAAAATAGTATTAATAGAGATAGTATAATATAAAAGTACAGTTCTTAACTAAATGAGATGATCGCAAATTAAATATTTTTGTATTGATATTGTATTTCGACCAACTTGAAATTGAACTGGACCGAAGAGTACCAGCTTTGTACTAATTAGAAAACGTTTTGTTACAGAGTTATTTGAGCAGCCCATTTCGCGCACCACATCATCACGTAAAACTGAACTTTGAAAAATGAGGGACGGGCGACGGTTTGAGAGTACATTCAGACTACTTTTAAGTAAGCTTAAAACAAATTTATGCCACTGCTGAGTGCAAGTACTGTTAGAGCCACAACTAGCATGGCCTAGCACTCTCTTTAAGTGCAAATAATGGTTTACGGCTTCAATTCTTATATTTATTTGTGTCAGAGTTTAGATTTCTAATGGAATATACGCTCATGTGAAGACAGGCGAAATTTAATGTTAGATCATGATAATTTATCACATTCATTTCATATTTAAATCTAATGCTACAGTTTTCGATTTTATTTACTGTTTATTTATTAATTGTCTAATAAATCAATTTGGAGAGTGAGCAAGGATGAGTACTCGAAATAAATCGCAGAAAAGTACAAGAAATCTGTATGTATGACTATAATCGCTGCAAATGTTGCATATTACTTGGTGGAACTGTGTTGAATGTGGCGATATGACAAAGCTTAACGGTTGTAGTTCACATTAGGAAAGGCGAAGTGATTACATGATATTTTTGTATATACGAATTATCCTATTCATCCCAAGATACAATTTTCATATTCGTTTAGCTTAAAAGAAAATTTAGTGTACTACATAACATCATATATAGTATAATAAAATTTTGTAATGCATACTATATCATACAAAGAGCAAAACTCACCTTAATTTCCAAATGAGTTTAAACGCTTCTCAAAACGCTTATTTATGTATAAGCGCATATGTTCTATACTTATATGTGTGTGCATATACTTAGAACGTGTTCACAGGTGTTCACCGTTTTCTTAGCCCATATTTATATACTACATTTAGTTGCGCATGTGTTTGTGTTTTTTGTCGAAATTACGAATCACTAAAAGCATCTCTGCAGCCATTGCCGCATGTGTGATCCCGGCTTTTTTATGGACAGTAAAATTTTACTGTAACTCTTGGGCAGTTATGTTAAGCATATACACACTTAAACTCAAGTGTGGCGACGCCGTACGATTACCTCGAGCCAAAAGTCATGTAGCGTCCTCTCGTGTCAACAAGTAACTGAACAGTTTGGGCGCTCACGTAGATTGCAGTTAACTGCGAAAACAGGAAACAATAGGGTTTAATAAAAACGCTTAACTGGAAGCTTGGTGTTTTAAAAACAGCTCACGCAGCCATTGGCAAAAATTGCTAAATTATGGTCACTTATGTGGTTAAGCATATAGACTGCTAAGTTCAAGTGTGTCAACCCCGTACGATTGCCTCAAGAGAAAGGTGATGTCACGTCCTTTCGTGTCAACACGGACTGGAACAGTTTATGTGTCACATAAAATAGGAAGATGAGGGAATTTAAGGACGCATGCTTACGTTGGTTGCAGTTAAATACGAAGAGGTGTTTAATAACAACGTTTTACTTCAAGCTTGTCGTTTTAAAAACACCTCACATAGAGTATAATTTTTTTAGTTCAAGCGGCACTGTATGTATTTGAATTATCCTTTTCCCATAATTTCATAAAAAGCATGGGAAGTTTAAAGAGATTGAGACTATAAATATTTATGCTTTTTGAAGTCGCTTAAACAATGTGAACATATACAAGCATTAATATTTTTATATGTGTAAAAAGTTCAATTTTGAAAAATTTTGTGAATTAGTGTAAGAAATTGTAAAGTAACCTTTACGACTAAAGGTAGTATTTTGAACTCGAATAACTTCTGAGTGAATCGAGAATTGCATGCCATATCATCTTTTTGTGGACCATTAAATCTCTATATTTTTATTTAAACTACACATTAATTAGTTCAAATGCATTAAACATCCAAACAACACAAAAAAATAGTTCTATTTTGGGAAATCATAAATCTCTATTCTTTGAGAATTGTTCAAAATTCCTGTCACTTCATCACTGACAACAAAATACAATCAGAATGAGTGTCAGGGAGCAAGGTATTCGTATATGTACGCTTGTATATTGGCTAGGTTTAGTGAACTCCGTAAGCCACTAAAGAACTTTTGCTTCGAAAGGTTACCTTGTTTATGTCGTGCTTCGTTCAGAGATACGCATTTACTCCACTCTTTCAGTTAATGTTCCTTCAAACTGTCTGTGGGTTACTTCTGGCATTTTATAGCAGATTTAATAAGTAACAGCAATGTATATCAGTTTTAAGCTTAGGACATCACTATGATCTCCATTCATATTCCCATAGTTTTATTTTTAACCCTATGCCCTTTCAGTTGTGTACTGATATGTTGACTTAAACCTCCCCAATTCTCACATTTTTAAAGTATATAAAATTACATACAACTGAGCCACAAAGTTATTTAGTACTAACTGTTGAACTGAGAAGCAGTCGAGGAAAATATTATAAAGGAATTTATTTGATGTGAAAAGGCTACGAGTATTTTCGAWATGTAAAAATATGAAACTTAATAAAAATTAAAATCTTGTACAAAAACTTTCCATATTACTCTAACTGCTTTTGCGACAAAGGCCACAACATGCATGCATGCTTCTAAGAGCAAACTGCGTCACCCGTGGCGTATGAGTAACACGCTTCGACCAGTAGGCGAAACTTTTAGCTGAAAAATGATATTGTAAGTACGTCTGCGCAATAAAAATAGTGAAGAAACTACATTTGAATTCGAGGGAATAATAATAACCATTACTGTTACGACTTTTGCATAACTGTGTTTTTATTTTATTAGTAGTTACTTCCATCCGAAAAGTATATGAAGAGTTCATCATTTTGTGCGGCTCGTAATGGATTTCGTAATATTTATGTTGAAAGCAGCGAAGCATAACAGCAATTTATTAAATTAAATTTTCGTTGAAAAATATGCAAGATACATATTCATCTGATATGCAAACCCTCTTGTCGAGAAAATTATGCTAGCGAAAATATCTAAATAAAGAAGGAAGAGCTAAGTGCGGGTATAACGGAATACAGTTTTCACACGATTTTATTCATCATAAGCACAAATATGCACTGTTATCAGTGAAACACGCACTCTCATTTTCCTTGATATAACTCACATATTGATGCAAAGCCACGCGGAACTTCGAAAGTCTTTATATAAGGTATATGGGGGCTAAAGAAAGTATTGCCTGGATTCAACCCATTTTTGACACAAATACTACTACCATTAAAGGATTCTCTGAGTTTCAATTATATGTTTCGCTCATTGACCGATATTTTCGTTAAAAGGTCAACTATAAGCACTGGGTCTGCATATTCAGTACCTTGGAGTTTGAACAGTTTTTCTTGATTTACTTAATTTTTATTCATAAGGTGTCTCAAATACATTATTTTTCCAGACTTTCATACGGCTATATTAATTTAATTTTTATTTCTGTGCTGGAAAATGAAAGTTTCAAATGGAATTTTAAGTTCTAGAGATATTTGAATTCACCTAAAAGATGGCGGTGTCATCCCCATTTTTATCGTAGCAGTGGTCYGAATACGCCCATATACGAACTTGTATATGACCCTATATCTATCTCGAACAAAGCCATAATACTCTGTGGCAACATGTTGCAATAGTACAAATACTTCAGACGTCGGGCACTTGGTCGAAATTGTGGAGAAAGACTGGCTGCAGGCGCATGTCGTTGACCTCTTTTGGCACGCCAGCCAAACAGACGAGTACAAACATAAATTACGAATGAAAACACTTGCTATGCCCGAGAAACTCCGCACCGCGTTCCAACAGATAACAAAGTGCTAGGCGCAGCTGATAGCCAACGGCAGTTTTTTAGTCCCCTCCATTCCTCCACACTGCCATCAACGTGACATCCGTCGGCCTTGTTTTTGCGCCCCGCAATCAGCTGCCAGATGCCACCATCAAGTGTTAAGACACTGTCCTAGTAGACTGACGCTAATACCGCAACTCTCCCCACTGCCGCAGACTTTGTCATACTCGGTTGATTGTCCTCAAACATGACAAAGGTGTGTGTTTTTGTTCGTTTTTGGATGGACATTTTTGATTTCCGTCTCGTTTTCTTACTTTTCGTTGTTTTCTACCCGATGCACTTGCCTTTTCGTTGTTAGTAGGAGCTGCCGGCAGCAGTGACAGCTTACTAATTGGCAATATTGTCACCGAACCACTTACATATCAAGAAGAGCCCGCAATGCAACAAGAAGAATATACCGTTTCTGTTCACCGCGAACCAACAAGTGGTAATATTTACAAAAGTGTAAAAAAAAAATGTAAAAAAAAAATTACAAAAAGAGAAAATTCAAAAGCGTCGAAATCCTTTTCTCTCTAGTTTAATACTAGCAATAATATGTTTCCATTTTTCGGTAATAAAAGTAATAATTATTGTTATTTAAAGAAGAGAGAAAATGCTTAAGATGTTAAGGAAGTTACGTTCCCATACGGTATTGACTTCTAAGCCAAGTTTTACTGCTGTCCTTGCATATTTAACAAATGAAATAGTCTCAACTTGATTCAATTCGAAAATTGAAAATAAATTGTTTAAAAATTGTCAGCGTTCAAAGGCCCGTCTCTCTTTTTCCCCATCTGCATGCTCTTCCCTTATTCGATTCTGCCCACGCAAGTGTCATGGAAGTCTGCGAATTTCATTGGTCAACCCAAAACTATTGTGGCGATAACCAATTTACTCCAACCCTGATGCCAATATGTCAGCTGGTGAAACGTAAGTTTAATATGTAAGTCAGCCGCGAAGATGAGTACCATCGGACACCTAAATACCATCTATAGATAAATTGATAGAGAACACACAGAGCATGCAAATTTGAAGTTCATGTAAAAGGTGAGCCTAAACTAGTTTTAAGATTACCACAGAAAAAACAAGAGAAACTCAGAGGGAGAACATTAAACAAAAGTTCACCGAACAATACAAAATGTTGGACAAAAACGTTAATGAGCAAACAATGCAAGACAATTTGATAAGCTCAACAATATGAAGCTTCATGGGTATGGTTTGTATCCGAAAAGGTAGTAAAAGTTAGTCTGTAAGAAATGTTGCGTACAGATGTGTGTAATAGTCCAATTAGAATTTTCGTTCTCCATCTTTTGTTTGTGGGACTTATGTTGTTGATCAGATATGTTGAGATCCGACATAAGTTGGTTGTGTTTTATCACACAGATTATCACTTGACACACACAATCACACAATGCCAATTTGGAGGATATTTCTTTAATACTTCTATTTCATAAAAATGCCATCATAGCGATGACAGTTGACATTTACAATCTGGAAATATCAGCAATCATAAAACTGATTTTACAGACTGCATCTTCACTTAATGAAAGTGAAATCGTTATGCATTAAGCCATTTTCCTCGCAATTTCCTGCTTCTCGTTATCTTAGTAATCATTATAACCGCAATTTAAAGCAACTAGTTATTACTTGCCACTTTTCCGTTACCACCTCAGTCAGTTTTTGGATATTAAATTATGAACACTGATTAATTATGGCAGTTCGTACGTCCTTTTTAATTCACTTTTTTTCCCCTCCCTGCTTCTCCCTCTCAATTCAACTCTCTGTCTTTCTCAATCTTATCGTAAGAAGTTGAACGCAAATTTTATGGTTTATGACAAGCAATAATTTTTGGCATAAAAACCAACAACAAAGCTTCAAGCTTGGCAGCTGAAGTTATCCAAGTATCTTTTAACACTTTTCAATACAGAATCTTAGGGATCTAATTCAATCACCTTTAGGAAATCATAAAAGTTCCAAAAGGGCAAACTATTTCTCGGTCTTTTGTAGTATATCACAGCAGATGAATAGGTAGGTAAATATAAATCCTATGGCAATTACTTGTTGTTGGCGTTTTACATCTCGTCGGCTCTGATGTCGGGATAACCTTATTATACAACGTAGCTGTCTGTGACATTTAATAATATGTAGTAATCCAGTAGGCACAGCTTTTACAAGTCAGCAAGAAATTTTCAAAAGTAGAAATAATTTCGTGAAACTTTTGCCAATGTCGGCTGATGTTATCCCAACCCTGTCAATTGCATCGTCAACAGCAAAACCATGGCAAAGAAGAATAACCTTAGTTTCTCTCAGCATTTGTTCCTAAGCACTGGAAAGTCAAAAACGAATAACACAAAAGAGTCAGCAAGAGAAAAGTATGAAAATTTAACTTATAAAAATATTAGGTGACTCTTGAAAACTGTTATCCACTTTGCTAACATATATATTTACCTGTGCGCGTAGAGAAAGGCATTCTTATTCTTCCTCTAATAACATCTTTTGCGAATCTGCTTGTGGCTGTTGTAGATTTCCACGAGACTTGTGAAGTACCGCAGCACAAATAATCAGGTATGCGAGTGGAAACTACAAATTTAATGATGGAGGCAAACACTCAGCAGTTAAAGAATATAAAGGAATGCTAACTTCCTTGGTAACGATCGCTTTTGCTCGAGCTCCAGTTGCTGATACTCACATAGTCATAGAAGTACACAGCAAACTGGCGCTGCCAAAACCTAGAGGCCTAATGTGTAGGTAGAAGGCAAGCAGACGAATTGGCTGCAGAGTCACAGAAATGTGTAGTGAAAAGCGTGAAAGCAAAGTGCTAGTCCACGTAGTTAAAGTGCATTTTCCTTGACTCACGCACACACAGCAGGAAGCATCTAGCGATGAGTGAATGCATTTATATCGGAATGCTCTCGCCTTCGCTATGTCAGCTGTTAGCAGCCGCTTAGTTCAGGCATTTTGATTTTGTGTGTGTGTTTGCTTATGCATCTGTTGTCCTGAGTGTGACAAGTTCAAGTGCAAGACAAATTTTAATGTCGCGTTGCTATCATTATATACGTTAGTGATGCTAACTCACCGCTCTGCCAGCATAGAAGAATCATAAAATAGTTTCATAAAGTTGAAAGCTGCCATGTATCCATAATCGTGGACATGGAGGTGGCTTAGCTTGTTAACTATTACATGGAATGGATACAAATAAGTAATATACCAACATGGAATTTAATGCTGTGGAAAATATACTAAGTAAAATATATTTGCCTGTAGTTAGTCCAATTGGGTCCTTAAAGAATGAGAAAAACGCAAATGGATTTTTTCACTTCGTTTACGCAGAGCCCTGCACGAACTTAAGGTAGCCAAGGTCAAGGTATAAGTAGTTGCAAATAATGAAAGAGGACTCGAGGCTTTTACTATATAAACTAAGCTTTTGCTATTTTTATGCTAAATTTGTGATGGATGGTGTTGCTTGAATTTCCATCGTATGGTACTGCATATCGACAGACAAGAGTGATAACCGAATTTTTCGGTATTTGTCATCTATCGCACTCACACTTTGTTTATTACAAACTTGCCTAAGTTTTGCATAAGTAAATTTGTACTGCAATAAACTCAGCCACGTCTTAACTGACTTCCATTAACAATTGACTCACCTTAAGAAATTATTTAGTCCACCGTTGTTTATCTGCCGTAATCGGGAATTGCCAATGCTAATTTAAAATTAAAGTATTTTCGTGTACATTTCGTATTGTACTTTTCATCAATAACATTCGTTTAAGGTATATGAGCTGAGCTCTTTGGCACTTTTGTTTGAATTTAAAGCTCCTTTTATTTGCTTTCATTTCTATTCCAGTGGTAATTCACATTGCGGCTTCAGACAAACTTAAGAGTTCAGCAATGTCAATGTGTAGAGAGTGTAGTTTGCAAATGAGACGAGTATTCGTCAGTGCGTCGAGACAGCTCAAGCGTTTTGTGCAAGGCAATTTCGGCTTTAACGCAATGTGTTCTCTCTCCATTGTTGGCATATATATTTGCAATTCAATTCTCGCATGAGCTTGATTATCATCTTCTCCATCAAGTAAACCGTTACATTTTGCCGTTGCATATTTTCGGAGGCACATGTGCATTTATGAGTTTAGAACACTCAAACAAATACTTATGCCTGCATGAAAATTGTGAATAGTGCCCATATTCTTCAGCATAGCGCTCATGGCATCGATTGCAGAGACTCGTTGGACCACTCATTGCTTCTTTATTTATTTTACCATTTTATAACACAACAGTAACAGAAACAATATTTTACAAACTTCTGAAAATTCCAGGAGTTATTTTGACCCAATATTTCCGCTAACTGTGAGTTCTTCACACTATAATGGAGAAAATGGGAAGTTTCCTCTGAATTCCTACTATATTATGACTTCTATTTAGTTTCCATCTAATTGTGGCACGTCAAAAAGCGTGCTAAAGGGAAAGGTCGAAAAGTATGCCCAGGTACATAACAGACAAAATTACATCTTTAACAGAATTGTTTCGCTTGTTTTGTTTGTTTTGTTTTTTGCGTTGACAGCACACCTTGAGAGTGGGAGCAAAAGTAGTGCATAAGGAGCATAAATGTCCATTACGTACTTGGTTTACTAAAAATGCAATTACTTTGTTGTAGCTCATCAGTTAACACCCTCAATTATCTGCGTGCATTTGCTTCTTGGACGGTGCGTATGAGTGACATTACCAGAGTATCTATTAATGCATGATTATTATAAATGTGTTTTGTAGTTTAGAAATCGCTTCACATTTAAATGCCAATAGCCTTATTATATTTCCAACAACAGCAACGTAGTGGCAAGCAAACCGCGAAATGTGGCACATGTGGCAAAATGACATTGAGCACACTTGTATACATGATTATATATAATATATATCTATCGTCATTATCGATGTGCTGGTTCTATTTTTAACAATTTCACCTTCATCGGCGCCACTACTCACACCTTTGCAGAACTCTGGTTGAAACACTTTCATCACACAACTAGTAACAGTGCCTTCTTCTAATGCCTTCGTTAGGACTACTGATCTTGCGGTTGCTATTCTCTCAAGTATATTGGCAATTTTCGTTTGCGTTGATAAAATTGTTTTTTCCGCGAATTGGAAACCTCATTTTGCCTGTTTCGATAGTAGAAATACATACGCATATTTGTCGTGATAGTATAGTATTTGCATGAGAACAAATAAGGTGGTAAGTTAATTTTGATACTTCAGTAAGTAGGAAGCATACCGGTAAAAATTTTAGTACCACTGGAAACTTTATAATTATATACTATATATTTTTTTACCTGTTTTGGTTCTCCAAACCAAACAGTCATAAATACAATATAATATAAAAAGTGGCAGACAATTCAAGTGAATGAAGAAAGCTGAGATCACTGTAATCATCACTGTATCACTGTAAACTGAAGCTGAAACTGATGTGGGGGCTTCAACCTAGTATCAATAGGAAACTTAGTTGTTAAGCTTCCTATTCTCATATTCACAGCGAAGCAAAAAGTTTCCAATTCGTTAGATGACTGAACCACTTTTAAAGACTGGAGTTAATGGTTAAAGATCACTTTGGTAAAAATTAATACTGCAGCATGCGGATACGACAGGGAGTTATTATAGGTACCATAATAAAACCGATAAAAATGTGTATTCTTAGTTGGATTTGTAAGTCAAAAGTATTGTGAAAGTCGTGGTTAACTAAGTTGTGAAATGTATTGCTTGTGTAGTTCACTTGAGAAACTTTTCAAATAATTCTTATATATTCGTATTCGCTTAGCTCTGAGAGACACTCTTCTGCTATAGCTACTTTCAATTGTCTTTCATCAGGGCTTACCTTTCTCTCATATCATTTTTTCGCCATGTTCATTCCTGCTTCCATTATTTCCGAGTAATGTATTAAAGGCAATGGAGATTTGAACGGCTACATAAAGCTATCTTTATTAGAAGGCTACTTTCTATAACTTTAATCTCGAAACTTAGAAACATTTCAAGGAATCGAATTAACAAAATGTTTTACATTTAAGTGCTTAAGAAAGACAACGCTATTTTTTTTTATTCCTTGATTTTCCATGACGACGAGTTCTTGTGACTATGGGTTAGTTTTAAAAGTAGTTAAGTGCTTGAAGTTACAATACATCCTTAATAATCACCAGATGTAAATAATACCAGATTATGTTCGTCGCTTTGAATATCGATCAAATAACCAAAGCAATAGTAATGTAGATGGTAAAAAACAAGAGAAACAAGGGCGGCTGCAAATTGATAAAAATATGTCAGAAACAACTATTATGAACCAAAAGCAAAAAGGTTCACAAGGTTCGATCACTTTAATCGATGCAATTTGAAGTAGTTATTTTAATAGCTGGTTAGTGCACCCGCTGCGGCTCACACACTCTAAAATTTACCTTTTTTGGTATGTTTGGCTAACAAATTGGAATAAATGGTTTGAATACATAAACTGTGACGAATATATCTGCAAGGAATCGCATCTAAACACGAACTAACGTTGAATATATATGTCGTAGTTGCAAGTAGGCTCCCTTTGAGCGAAAAAAAATGGCTTGTGTGCCTATTGTCATCGGGCAAATGATTTTACTGAAATAATTCAAATTCAAGCTCTTTGAGGCCAACGTTGGAAACAAAACTGTGGGCGGCCAAAACACACCAGGGCGTCAATAAATTTGAGTGTTACTGTAATCGTTGTTTTTGTACGAATTGCCTTTCGCACCGAGTGCAAAATCCAATTGTTTGTTTGTGTGGTTTTCCTGCATTGAAATTGTATTTGTTTGGACACGCACGAATAATATTTTTGCTCGACCACACGCCTCTGCTGCGAATGTGTCCAAGTGATTTGGCTTCTGTTGACTCAACTAAAGGATGCGCGTTGCGCTGTGTTCGCTGGTAACCCATATAAAATAGTTTTGCTGTCTTTCCCAATTGTGTATGCCGAGGCACATTCTCTGGTATTTACGAGGAACCCGCTAAAATTGCTAAGGAAATTAGAAATATGGTTTGCCAAAGTTTGAGGGGGAAATTATGTTTTCTGTGCTTTGGCTTCGGCAGGAAGGAAATAATGGCTTTGTCACATACTGTCTAATATAGAAGAACCAGTCGGGTAAAAAAAGTGAATTTCGCATTTGAATTCTATTCACATTTTTGAAGGGGCTATGACGTTTGTAATCATGGCTTCGGATCTTCGTTAAATACACGAATTTTTAATCTTTACGATTATCAAGGTGGAAGCTGCGGGGTAGCGCAGAAGGAGTGCCAAAAAATCTCACAATTTTAGGGGGTCAAAATAAAGTTTCACCAATTTGCAATTGTCATACTTAAAAACTACCATTGTCACTATAAGATTACGGATTTGTGGTGCTGGATGGTGTTTGGTACGACCACATCTCAAGATTGTGATCGGACTTTCTTGCGGACATACAGTAGAACATTTGAGGAAAATGCGGAGAATGAAAGTAAAACTCTGCCTCTTAAGTATGGCTTTTTTGCATTCACCTGGCAGTAGCTTTTCGCTTGGTTCCCATTTCATAGTAACGGTTCAACAGCGTAAATGCCGCTGGAATAATGGCAAAGGCAATATTTTTGATTTTTTTCAAATTCTCATTTTTATTTTAGTCACTTTCTATTAAAGCAACTTTGTTATGCCGCCACAGCTAAGGGCATACCTTGAATTACGGATAAAATAAGACCATGACGACCCCTAGAAATTCATGGATAGCAAGTGAAACTTCTTGTGCACATGCGAGTTTATGTGCTCTCGGCGATTCTGTTCACGTTGTTTGTAGAGGCTCTACCTATTCTGTGCAAACTGGGCATATTCATACTATGTGGTGATTGAAGAAACCTTCCTCTCCTTAAGTTATATTTTATTCTATTTGTTTCTTATTTCTATTTGTTTCTTATTTAAGGAAGGTTATGAAAGTTCTATTTAATTTGCACTTCGAGCCAGTGTTCAGTGTTCTTGAAAGTAAAACTCAAATTCCCGTTCCTGGGAAACTGGAAGTATTCCACGAAAACAGGGAGGGGCGAAACTGCTATGGAACCTGGAACAGCTGTTGCAGCTGCTAAAAGTAATATTATGACATACTCAAATATTTAAAGATCTGCTTTCGCGCTTACAGCAGCAAAGAAAATACTGTTTAACAAATGCTGGTTGTAACGCCCAGCTGCTAAAATGGCAAGAAATATTGTGAAATTTAGGTGAAAACAAACGAGCTTTTAAATAACTCCGCAGCATATATGTAAACTCAACACATAAACACAAACACGTACGCTGCTTTTTCAGGGTTATCTTGACCCAAAACAAAGCATTGAAAATATTTAAATGGTCTTCGCCCAATTATGCCTGTTAAAGCCTAAAAGGAATCGCGTAATAATAACGGCAGCAAACGAATAATGAACGATCGAACAAAAATGATTTTAATGAGTGGAGTTAACCATCTTTGTAGGCAGATCTCATCCTTTACTTCCTAATAAAGTTCTCTTAGTGATTTGTTAGTCTGAATGCATAAATCAATGGAAAGGCTTAGTGCAGTTATAAAAACAAGGGACATACGGATACGTCAAGGTTGGATAAGTGATTTTCAGCCTCCAAGTCTATCTCTTTACTTTGATCTGACGTTCCACAGAACGTCACAGAACGCTGCATAACGGCGAACATGACTGTGATAAGGCATATTTCACATATTCAAGACGATGCACCAACAACAAAAGAACTGAAAATGGATATTCGGGGATAACCTCAGAATTTTTTACACTTTTAAACTGAAGCTAAGTAAGTAAGAAAAAGAAATAAATATATGCAAAAGAACATTGGAACAGTTTTAAAACATGTTTCAAAGAAATTATTTCCAATATATAGATTAGCATAGAATACAGAATAAAAATTTCAGAAAAAATTTAAATTTTATGCCACTTTTATTTCAAAATACAAAAAATTATACCTGAAAATTTACGCCGTCGAAGATAAGTATCGGCAGATGCAGAGTACGCGAAAATGACCATGTCTGGGACAACGCACGTGTGAATCCGATACAATATTGCACTAAGTTACGTCAAAGTAAATTAAATAGAAGCAGGACAAATCAGCAGAACAAAGCATAACTATTAAAAATTCAACATTAATTTAAACAGAATTTAAAGAAAAAGTGAAGTTTCACAACTCGATATTTAAGTGCACGTAAAATTTATTTTTGGAATACACAAAAAAAAAAAAAAAAAAAAAAAAAAAAAAAAAAAAAAAAAAAAATTAATAAAAAAAAAAAAAAAAAAAAAAAAAAAAAAAAAAAAAAAAAAAAAAAAAAAAAAAAAAAAAAAAATGCAGAATTTATAGCAAAACTTAGAAATTTTCCATACTTGCATAAAGCCAGTTTCATTAATTGTGTGGAGATGAATGCTATTTAGACCCTTAGTGATAAATTCTTTTACAAAACTCCGCAAATTTACAATTTATGACCATATTATATTATATTATTGTAAGATATATTATTTAATAGATAAAAATTGCAGCATAATTTATTCAAAAAAAGTTAATATTCGATTTTTGGATCCTGAAAGAAACAAAGATAAAATTTTATGCCGAACGACGAGAATTATTTAAAAAGAGAGTGATAGGTAGAAGAGAAATACTTTCTAATAACCAAAACATGGGAACACACATTCAAAAAGTGTATTTTGGAAAAGCACGGAAGACCCATTCCCCTGCTTTAAATCTGTTTCATGATTGGCTACTAGCGCTCCAGCATAACTCAGCATACAAGATTACCTCAAAAACAAAGCCAAGTGCAATTTTGTTTCAACGAATTGTCGTGCTTGCTTCATTTGCCACATCTGACTTTGATTTATGTTTTGTTTGCAATGGACGACCAGAGGTGCAGTAAGTAAAATGAAAAAGTGAAAGTTTAGAGATGTGGAAACTACATATCATCGCCTAATATGCAAAATAACGTAACAACGTTTTCGGAAATTTACGGTAGAAAGAATGAAACACAATATAAAATGAAACAGAGGTTGAAAAATAATTTAAATATTGGATCGTAATCAATGAAACATCCAATTTGGAATTTTTTGATCATAGGTTACTTTGCATTACAGAGTGTGCCTTCTGTAAGCTTCCATGTTAATCTTTGTATAGGGGATAGCTTCGGCTAAGAAGATGTCTTTAAAAAGTGACTTTATTGTCCACTTAATTTGTTTAAATATATAAATTTGTATATGTGCGTATGTGTTCCTATATACTATACATAAAACTGTAGAACTGTGAATAAAATGCTTAGTTAAAGGGCCGCTGATGAAATACAGTGCGCTTATATATAGTTAAAAGATAAATTAAAATACACCGCAAAAGTAGACATCATTCTTTTGAGCCGATACACGGCGGTTGTCGCTTTACAGCGACATTTTTAGCTCGTGAAACCATATACACCTCCTATATGTACCACAAGTTAAATTTCCAAGCAATTTCTAGCTAAGTCTTAGACGCCAAATACAAAGGCTGCGATAAGAAGCAACAATGTGTCAGACTTTCCAAAGCAAATGATTCATGCAACGCCTTTGCACACTTCGCGATAAACTGACAAATCCCCCATCGGTAGTGCTCAGTAAATATTCATTTATGCAAAAGCTCTGATAAGCGCATTCAGACCGGATTATGAATGACTGAATGAAAGACTGAATAACGGCGTAAAATAAAAAATCCGGCACCACTAGGAAGTTGAAGTGGAGGTAGGTGAAGTAGAAAAATGAATAAATGCCATTGAGACAGAAGAAAGTAATCTTGTCTAAGAGTCCCCCTTGAAAGCAATTGAAATGAAAGCTTTGTTAGAAGACACTGTGTTAAATGTGAATTTTGAGTGAAATTTTTATTTTTATTTCATCTGCTGTAAACAGTAAATGCTGTTTACCTGCATCTTAATATTATTTCAGAGCTTTTGCATAAAATTTTTTATGTAACACTTGGCGCATTTATGACAAAAAAGTTGTTTGCTTTGAGCCACAGATATTTGATTTATATTGGACAGTTTAATTTAAGAGCAAATCACTTACCATCTATGGAATTTGCAAATATATTTTAGGTAATATAAGATAATATTTGCATCTGAAATCTAATAATTCTTTAAGCTAAGCACTTGAATTTTTCCTGAGATCTTTTCACTATTTTTTTTTATAGATTTGTTGGAGATGGAAATCAGGCTTCTTAACTACAAATATGCAGGAATAATCGCTACTGCTTATTAGCCGTGTAACCAATTCTTGGTATGAAAAAGTCTTGTAAAAGATTTCGAGTATTAATCATAATTTATTCTATTTCTAGTTTTTCTATATGCAAATAACACAGAATTTCGCTTTGATTGTCAATTCCCCAGCCCAAAAGGGCTCCTTTTAAAATACACCAACCTTCTAAAATTATTGTGTATCGATGTTATTCATGGAAGTTATACAAACATGGTAAGAGTAGACGACTATTTATCACTTGATTACCTCTGTATAATTCAAACTTTGCAGTTTGCAAAAGTTAAATGCAAAATGTAAAATTACTTTAGCTCAGCAGAGATAGATATTTTTCACTAAGGTGGATAAGTCATATCTAACCTGAAAAAGCTGGGTAGTGCGCACAAGTGCAATTCATTATTAAAAATATTAAAAATTATTATAATATAGGTGGCACTACTTTAGAGCAGCCAGAAGTTGATTCTGGTGGTAATGCTAATGTTGCTTCAGATGATGATGATGTCAGTATTGCGTAGTATTAACAATGTCAATTTAGACTATTTTAAAGCTTTCAGAGAGAGAGTAATAATACCAAATGGTCTTCACTTGTGTTTAACTAACTAACATACCTACACATATCGTAGAGTGCAGTCAAATTAATACATATAAATCAAGATCAAATCTAAGCATGCTCTTGTTAACTTGTGCACACTTCAGTGCACTTAATTAAAACAAATGCAAATATCTCCATTCCACACTCCCGCCATTACTGCCAAGTTTATCTCCGCGCAGCCACATTTTCATAGCTTTAATATGGTCTTGGCGTATGTTGCATAAGTTTTTCCTTGACTGATAACAACAAAAATAATTGCACCAAGCGTAAGTTTGTCGCGCTGCTAGAACGCTGATTAAGCAGTGGCATTGGTGCTAGTACCAGTTTATTTTTAGCCTACAATCATTGCTATATTTTCTGCTGCACATCTGCGGAATGTGCTTCTGACTTAACGAAACTGTTTTTAGGGTCTTTTTCAGCGCCTTCAGAGACGAGAATGACGACCAAAAAATAAGGTGGCATTTGAATTTAAACTGCGCGCGTCGAAGGATTTCGAGAATTATTTTTTTTAGGGTGGTAGTACTGCCAGTCACATGTATGTCAAATTTCATGTCAAAATATTCATTAGCGTTTGAGATACGTATCGTTTTGTGAGCTGCTAAAAGTGAGTTTTCCGTTTTTTGCGATGTCGAAATTTGTTGAGCAAAGAATTTGCATTAAATGATCATTTCGCCAAAAACTCAACCCATATCGTTCCACAACCACGGTGTTCACCTGATCTGGCGGCGTGCGACTTCTGTCTGTTCACCGTTTTTATGCGATATTCAAGGAGCAGCGAAGACGGAACTGAAGGCCATCCCGGAAAGTGACTACAACCAGTGTTTCGAAGATTGGAAAATCCGTTGGCATAAGTGCATTGCATCGGGGGATGAAATTGATTTGGAAGAATAAATAAAGAATTTTCAAAATAAATGCAATGCAACCTTATTTTTTGGGCACAGAGTATTCATTATTTTTAATTGCACGTTGTATTCCCAAAGAATGTATCAATATGCTTTGGAATTTTTGAAACAACCAACACGGTAGTACTTTTTAAACTCCCAAAAATCGACGTGTTCTAGGTTGTCACACTTAGTGTACCCCTTAAGTTTCTATATTCTTTTTCACTCTTCTTAATTTTCTGTTACTTGTCTGTTTTATACTCAGTTCTCCATCGCTCTTTTGGATGTTCACAAATCGTCGCTTTTAATTTCTACATTTCGCCTAAAGTCTCAGCCTACCAGCTAATATTTGTAGGCAGCCTTTGCCATGAGTCAGTATTTACTGTTGCTGAAGTCATTTACATTTATTTAGAATTGCTCTTAGTCTTTCGGATTTCAGTTATTTGTACAAAAGACAAAAAGTTTCATTTTAACAAATCCGAACATTTTGGTTATTTTCAGTAACTAAGTGAAGCCGTAAGTTTTTAATGTCTCCCTTCTGAGCAGTTAATTGATATAGATTTCCTGTAATTTTGAAAACTGAAACTATAAAAAATATCAAAATTTAGATTGAAGATTCCTGATAAAATATTTGAAAATAGGAAGTGTTATTTTTTTATGTTCTTCGGAATTTGAACTAATGTTTGAAGTGATGAAAATATTAATTTTTAACTAATTTTTAGTTTTAATTAACTGAATATACAGTTTTTATATGCGTCTAATAAAGGTTTCAGTCCAGATTGTTTAAAAAATTACAGCGTCATTGGTGGGTTGTGCTGAAGTACAGAAACTGGCTTGAAAGTTCCTTCTTGTTCTTGAAATATCTTTTTATGTATTTATTTAGTTGTTGGTACTTTTACAGATACGTAACCACGCAAATTAAAAGTCAGACTTAACTCAGCTCCATTTATACTCATTAAAAAATTAATAGCATTTTATAAAAACATTCAACACCTCCACGTTCGCAGCAAACACTTTCACAGTTTAGCTGAGCTCTAGCCGGACCTTCGCATCCGCATCGTAGAACAGCTGATTAGAGCATGTAAATAGCCATGACTTGCGCTGGCAGGCAGCAAATTCCGAACAACTCAGATGTATATCTAAAATTAAATTTATCAGAGGAGAGAAAAACGCCAAGAATAAAAACAGGAGAATGTAGAAAAGGGTGCCAATAGCTCCTATGCTTTAGTTCGTTGTTTCTTTAAACTAGTACTCACACTTGAAGATATTAATTTTTTAACTGTCAACTTTATGTACCAGGCCTTAAGTTCTCCGCACCTCACAATTCCTGTATTTATTTTAATTCTGCTTGTGACCTCTTAACGAGCAATACTGTGGGGGAAAACTAAAAAAAAAGGGAGAAATAGAGTGAAATGTGGGAAACCTTAAAGGCCAAAGTAATTATAACTCAGGAAATGGTAATTTCCAAGAGCTTCCGCGCTTTTCCTTTCGCAGGTGAGCCAAGGGGTGTACTGCTGTTTCTGTTTAAAAAATATTT
Organism: Bactrocera latifrons; assembly: GCF_001853355.1. Lineage (NCBI taxonomy): Eukaryota > Metazoa > Arthropoda > Insecta > Diptera > Tephritidae > Bactrocera > Bactrocera latifrons. The sequence continues at coordinate 38,099 of NW_017537266.1, read as the reverse complement.
TGATATGGGCGAATTTAACTGAAAATTGAAAATATTAATTGTAACTACCAACATATACAATTTGAGTTTTTATATACGTAATTTGAATAGAACAGCTGTTTTCCTAACATTAAGAACTAAAAAAATTGTGAAATAAGGATGCAGACTGAGAGAAATGGCTCTTTACAAACAGACCTGTAGACTCCTAGACATGATACTATGTTGCGTTATCTATTGCGTAAAATTAATTATGCATCAGGTTAATAATTTATATTTTATAACTATAATATTTGCTAATTACTAAAACAAATAAATTAAATACTGTTTTCTAGCTAAACCGACTTTAAATCCCAAGCGGTCATGAGTATTCGAGTCAAGAGTAAAAATGTTTAACTTTTTAGTCTTGTTCAGTATTTTATTATACATTTTAGGAAACACGCTGAATCTCTCATCAAATTCCTCAATACAGAGTGACATACGCACTGACCAGACTTCAATATCGGCCCTGCTTTTCAGTTGCTTGTGACAATACCTTAATTGGTTTGTGTGGTTCGTTCTGATTGACTAGGCTCCTTAAAATTTAAATGTTCTTAGTGGTGTGTGTGGTCTTATTGTCAATTTCACGCAACTACGGTGACCTGGGCACACTCATTTTTCATTTGAATAAATCGGTCAATGGAAGGAGCTATTATCGAAAGGCATGATATTAAGGCATGGCTTAGGTACACATCATCAAAGGAGTTACTGACCTAGGGTATGGTTTCGGAGGCAATAGGTACACTTTGCACATACTTGTAGGTAATATTAGTGCACATGTGAATATATCTATATTAAGAGTATTTATTAGATATCTTTATTTTTCACATGTTTGGTTCATCTAACGGTTGTATGTATCATTTAAAAATAATCGAGAGATAATCATAATGTCGAGAAAAAATGAATTCCGAGTGGCTGTTCGTTTTTCCGTCCGTTCTTAGGAAAAATTAAGATATCTCGATAAAATTTCGTACACATGTTTTTGAAAAAAAAAAAAAAAAGAAAGTAAGGCAGAGTTCGTAGGAGAGCGAAATAGGACCACTGCCACACCCAAAACACGCTTTTAAAGGAAAACCTATAAAGTGCAATAACTAAGCACTAAAATAAGATGTACCACTGTACAGTTTAGCACAGAGGGTTACAGCAGTAAGAGGCACCTGTGGGCTAAAAATTTTGAAAAAGTGGGCGTGGCGTACTCTCTAATAGGTGTAACGTACAAATTTGCTTGACAGTCAAAGCTACAAAAGCCAAATTTGATCGGCCAATATGCGAGTTATATCCATAAAAGTCAGAAGGCGCAGTTTACTGATGACAATGTAGGTTTCTAAAAAGTTGGCGAAATCTTGACTTAAGCCCCAATTAACTAATATCTGGAACATCCGGCTGAATCTACTCTATATGATTGATAATAGTATTTGAGGTACTTATACATATAATGATTTTCGTTTTCTAACAATCCTTTTGCCGAATATGTCGGTCTGTGTATGAGTTACATAGATTATATAATATATATGCAAGTTACGAGAGTATAAAATGTTCGGTTGCTCCAAAACCTATCCCTTCCTTAGTTCTTTCTCTTTAAATCTCCAAATTTCACCGGGCCTCAAATGTAAATCTTATGGCAATAACATTTCAAAGAGTAAAAGTTCTATGAAGTCTCTAATTAAGATCAAATACAGCTAAATTTGATCCAACAAAAGCGCTCAAATTGCTAACCTGGAGTGCTTAACAACTGATAAAGTATAGCCAGGGAAACTCTTTATTACTCACGACGAAGATGTTTTTATAATTGCAATTATTCTCATTTTTTATCTCTTACTTATTCTCAAATGGCGGGAACACTAAATTTCGTTTCTGCAATTTTCCACTCCTTCGATGCCAAGCCGAGCGTTTTCACTGGCGTTGCAAAAGTTTGGAATTAATTAATTACTTCTGACTACAAACACCAACAGAGCGAAGATGGTTGCCAATGCCAAGGTGTTGAGCAATCCAAAGTAGCTTTATTCCATCAATACATTGCATTCTAATTAATACTCTCCTTATCAGAACTCATACATTTTCCTTTCTTCTTTAACGAGCCAAGCGTCTTAGTAAAATGCAAAATGTCCCGTGGCTAATATACAATGTCATGGACTCACAATTTTTGTTTGCCTTACTAGCGTTACTGCAGCTCTTGACACCTACGCTCGGCGGCATCACACTGGCTATTCATCACATCGCTTACGAACAGTAAAAATATAGCTCGCCTCTTGCCCTTTTCTGGCTATAATTCGCCACAATTCGCATTCGAAAAGCCAAGCAATTAAGTGCTTGTTTGGTTCAGTTTTTTCGAAGAGGAGGGTTCTATTTTTATGCTCTGATTATGTGAACATTCAGATATAGTTGTGATGTTTTTTCGTATTTATTATTATATTTCCTACGAAACCTGACACACACATTTCCTGGTATGTTCGCGAAGTTGCAGTAACTAAAAGGCAACGGCAAGGCAAGTTGAATGGCCATAGACGCCAAAAACGGCTCTCTTACTGACCCCGTTTCCTCTTGACCATCCGCTGCGACAAGCAAACCAGATGTGAAACGTTGTTGACAATGAGCACTACACACACCTCATGACTGTGTCTTTCCGCATGTGAGGGTCCCTTATTTCGGCTTCAAGCTGGCCGAGTGCCAGTTATTAGCACTTAAAAGGTCTTTTCTATGTTTCCGTCATTCGCAACTCAATTAGGGGAGATGGTGTTGGCCCTGTAAGTGACAGAAACACAATGATTTAACGCAATTTGTTCAACACGAAGATAAATGAATTGACTAATTGCAATTTACTACCGCATACAGAAAGTTATACATAAAGAAAATAGCAAAAAAAAATTACTTATAAATTCGTAATTTTAAATTATTAATGCATTATTAAGTTGTTGAATATAACTAAAGACATTTAATAACAAATAAAAGATAATTTCTCTGTAGAAAACAGAATTGGTAAATTTTGTCTTTTCATATTTAAGTATAAGTAATTTTATTTTCCCTGCATTTTGCATTTTCAGTATTATTTTCATGACTCCACAAATACACAACAAAGACCGACACAACTGTAATGCTTCCCAAATTCAGTTTGAAAGTAGTAACGGTATTATATTGACATTGTGTGAGTTCATGTTTTTTTTAATGTACAAGTATATACTACCATACACATAACTTTTGTGTTTATCTTTTTTACTCAATTTTATTGACATTTATCCGACAAAATGACCAATAAACACGGCTGTAAGACAGTAACAGCTCCCAGAGTGTTGGAATTTTACCTTTTTGAGACTCCACAATCTGCGCCAACTATCGTGGGATGAGCCTCCTCAACATCGCCTATAAAGTTCTGTCGAGCGTACTGTATGAAAGATTAAAGCCCACCGTCAACAAACTGATTGGACCTTATTAGTGTGGCTTTAGACCTAGGAAATCAACAACCGACATGCCATGCGCCAAATTTGGAAAAAGACCCGTGACAAGAGAATCGACACACACCCCCTCTTCGTCGATCAAACAGCACGACAAGGAGCTGCCTCTACTAGTATAAACACCACCAACAATGTCAGCCGGGAAATCCAACGCAAGATAACTCTTGCCAACAGGTGCTAGTCCTTTCTCGACGAACAAAAACCAAACTCTATAAGTCACTCATAATTCCCGTCCTGCTATATGGTGCAGGGGTTTGGACGATGTCAACAACTGAGGAGGCGACGTTGCGAGTTTTCGAGAGAAAAGTTCTGCGAAAGATTTTCGGCCCTTTGCGCGTTGGCCACGGCGAATATCGCATTCGATGGAACGATGAGTTGTATGAGATATATGACGACATTGACATAGTTCAGCGAATTGAAAGACAGCGGTTACCCTGGCTAGGTCATGTTGTCCGGATGGACGAAAACGCTCCAGTTGTGAAAGTCTTTGACGCTGTACCCGCCGGGGGAAGCAGAGAAAGAGGAAGACCTCCACTCCGTTGGAAGGACCAGGTGGATAAGGTCCTCCTACGCTTAGAATATCCAATTGGCGCCATGTAGCGAAAAGAAGGTGCTGCGCTGTTTTTAGCTCGGCTATAATCGCGGAAGAAGAAGAAGAAGTGTGTACAACTACTTATAAAGTGAGGAGATTGTGTGTTTATGTAAGAGAACTCACAAATAAATAATGGAAAATTTATGTATCGGTTAAATTATTTAGTCAATTTCCATGCAGTGGTGTCTGCTCTTCTTTCCCATATGCAAATGTGGAAATCCGGAGTAAAATATTACACAATATTCACCATCATCAAAGTTTGTCGTCGGTTTTCATTAAAGTGGGCTCGGAAGTAGTAAATCTGCTTAAATCTGAAATAACCAAAGTCTCAGTTCAAAACCTTCGCTAAAGACTCGACTTACTTACTTATCTTCCCAGAGGCATATCTCACTTGTTGCTCGTCTCAATGGTCGCCTTCATTTTACTGTTACACCAAGGTGTAGAATTTTAAACTTGTATTAATTTTATGCCCTTGCTGCCATTACCATTACTACCGTTATTTTCATTAATATAGTTATGCGTTGCTTATAGTTTAAATTTTGCAAGGCTGCGTACAGTTACAGTTTGACAATGGGTTGTCTACCGGTCACAACCTCCTTTGAAATGCAAATAAAATTTAACTTTCGTAATTTTCTTTTAATTAAATGCAAATAAAAGAAGGCTTGAGAAGAAAGACTCTTTCTTTAGAGGTAAGTGCGAAGTCTAACCCTCCGACTGGTTGTTACAAAGTTCTGTTCAAATCACAAACTTTTTCATGAACTAAAAATTTAGCCACCGTCAGTGGTGAACCAACAAAAATATGCTGAATTTGGTAAAACACTTAAGGTATTGGAAAATTCCTTGGTGAAGGTGTAGATTTTGGAAATGAAATAGCAGTGTTTGTTGTTAACTTTCCTTCATAGACAAAGACTAACGGAGGCAAGTTAGCTAATCTGTTCACATCTCTAAATTTCTTGTGCTCATTTACATTGTAATTCTTCGTTTAGTTTTTTTTAAGGCAAAATGAAAATGGATTCGAATGCAGTCACTGCAACTTTAGAACTTACTTCAATCAATGGCCTCGTAAAAAAGTTGTGTTTGTGTATGCGTCTGATTGTTTGTAAGCAGGTTTGTAAAGTAAATGCTTCTCGTTGAACTGACAATGCCTGATTGAATCATGAAGTTTCCATTAAGCCCAAAGGAAAAGTGTGAAAGGGTCGCGTAGCTCGAGTCACGGCAACCATTCCTACTGCAATTTGAACACTACTCACGCTACATCTGAGGTTTTCAGCCGAAGTGCATCAATGAGTGCCCATATCATTCTTTCTCGTATTGCATCCTAACTTACTTAAAGAAACTTTTAGCAGCCGCCAACTTGAACGCAGTCAATGTCTTTGGCAATGTCTGAGTACTGACGTGGTTCACTACGGGAGTATTTCTTAGATTACTCGAAAAATGAAGATTCAATGTGTTTTTGTTGCAGCTTCAAAATACTTTAGCTTACGCTGTGGTTAAATTGTTTGGTGATTTACAAACACTTTCATTCCGTTATTTGTGGAATATTGAATGGTTCTGGAACAGTTCTCTTCTATTTGTGCCTAAATACTTTTGAGTGACTTGTTGTTAGGAAATTACTTGGTGCAATTCAAACCTACATGATATTTAAGGTAAATGGCACTAGAACAGAGTTGCTATCCTCTGTCTATCCTAACCGGCAAAAATTTACTTTGAGGAAGCTAAATTTACTTAATCCACTAAAAGTTCTCTTTAAGTTAATACACTAAATGAAACCAACTAATGAGACGTGAGGGGGTTTTCTTTCAAAATTTTCGAGCTATTGCAGGAAGTAGTATTTCTTGAGTTTGCGAAAAGTGGTTTTTAGGGTAGATCGCAATATGTTGAATATAACATATTTGGTAGTTTTATTTACCTCATATTGTTCTTACATATAAGCTGCAAATCCCACACATTTTAACACATTTTCTCAGTAATCTTCTGTCGCTTTGCGTGGGCGTAACTGTCGAACATTGCCATTGCCAATATAACACATGAATCATGAATGTTTACATAGTCAAGTCAATATCAGCATTGCGGTGATTCCAAAAATAGCACGAGCGACAGGCATTGTGTCAGAAATAAGTATGAAGTATTTTCATTTTGCTTTACGCACATGAAGCATAACTGTGAATACAGTTGAGTTTGCTTAAATTTTACATTAAAGTCAAATAAACATTTCTATTAAAATGTCGCGAATAAAATAATTTTCCAACTATTAAATATCTTTCCATGTATGCATAAATTATATGTATTGAAAATTTATACAAATTGAGTTCTTTCCTTATGAATCGACGAGGTAATCAGAACCTCCTCAAACAGAGTTAATTTGTAAGAAGTATCCTCTCCCCATGTCGCATTCTTTCAGACCATTGACATCGTCTTTTCTCCTAATTTTCGTATCTGTAAAAACGTTTACTTTTGTTCACTTTTGTAAGCCTTGACCCACTTTACACACATTTTAATTGCTCTTTTTTTAACTTACTCACTTTTCCGCATGTCACTCACGTGTTCTCAGATAGACCTATTATCGTTTCATTCTACCTTTCTTGGCTTATCTACATCCATACTTACATTTTTCCATATGAAGACGCGGGTGTGGTAATCATTATTAAATGTTTTTACTTTCAAACCAGTTGATTCACTTTTTTTTTATTACTTTGTCCTTTTTTGCTTTAAGTCGATTCTTTTTTTTTAATTATACAGCCGTTTATGAAAAGGGCGCAGTTTGTTTACTGAGAACGCAAAGAGCGAAACAATAAACGCAATTAGTGCCGATGTTGGCTTAAACTCTTGAATGAAATATTAATTACGTTGAGTTATATATTCCACTCACACACACTTTCGCATGAAATATTGATCGGATTGCATATATGTTGTTATAGCAATTAAAGTTCCAGCATTAGTGAGGTTGAATTTGTAAATGCGTGTACTATATGAGAGTCGTTTAACAATTATTTCCAAAACTTTTATACTAATCACTACACGGCTTTGGCGGCCATTTTCTTTCTGTCGTGTTGTTATAAAATGCTACCAATGTCAACCGTCATCAAAATCGAAATCAAGTCCTTTCTTTTCCGTTAACTCCGTTGATCAGAATGTAAGCTGTTTCAAAAAGTACAAAAATAAATGAATGTTATTTTCACAAAAATCAACCCGCCTTCGACCATTTTTTTCTCTCTCTTTTGTCTTCACCAGTCTTCTCGTCCGCTCCACACCGAATCGAATCTTTTGTCACAAAATCAGCTCAGAGTCGTATTTCTGGGGCGTGACACTACTATAAATATTTTGCAACAAGTTCTACAATTCATTTCATTAAAATCATGTTCTAATTATTTGAAGAATGATGTATCTCCAAATTTTCAAGAAATTTCAATTAACGATTAAAATGTTTTTTTTT
>NW_017537266.1:0-30520 GCF_001853355.1 Bactrocera latifrons | reverse complement strand
TTAGATACCCAATTTTTTGTTGTAAGCTTTACAAATTGATTTCGTTGAACGGGATAATGGCTATTTTATTTTAACCCAGCAACAAGATATATTATATTAAGGTTCCCACGATATTTATAACACCCAAAAATAAACGACAATGGCGACTCTTTGGGGGAACAAAAGTTTTCAAGCCTTGCAAGGTGAGAGAAGAAGTGATGAATTAGACACAAGCGACAAATATTTTCTTTCTTTTTTGTTTTTTTTTTATTTGACTTAGCTTATTTGCTTTTGACACTTATATGCTTTTCTTTGTGAACAATACTAGTTTGAAGGAGAAACCTCTTTATGTTGCTTATTGTTTACTCTTGTTCTCTAAGCATGGATCTACTATTTGTTTTCCGAATTTTCGCCTTCAATTCGCTTTATTTAGTACTATCACTTCCTAGCTGCAATTTTATTAAGAGATGTTTCTATTGTTTCAGTTTTCCATGCGCTTCTTTGTCGTGGAATCATATTATTTTATTTCATCAGCGACAAAAGTGCTAAAAATAACATAAAAATTTGTTAATAAAATAAAAGGAGTTCGTCAAAATAATTTTTTGGCAAGATTTGATTCATTGCACACATCAGAGTTAAAGGTTTTCCGGGTTGAAGAGTTGTCATGAATTTTTAATTATATTAATTGCCTGAGATACCTTGGATCCTTCTTTAGTTGCTTTTTCAATTTTAAACTTTGCCAAGCTGAGCAAATTAAAAAGTTGTTCGTATTTTACTTTTTAGTTAGAAAAATTATGCTCCGGTTCAGTGGAGATAGTGAAAATTGTCCTTAAGCTTAAAACAAATATGCATGGACTAAGGGTTACATTCCACAACCAGTTACATTCTAGACCCTTAGTACCAAGAAAATATTGCCTTAAAGAATAAAAAGCTATGTGTGTACAATTAGATATGGTCAGAAATTTCTTAAGTTCTATATCACCGAAGACCACTGTACCACAAAACTCGAGCTCTGGGAACAGATTTTTCAGTAGTAAAAGGTCCAAAGCCGCAAAGTAGTTTTGCCTGGCTGTATGAGCGTATTTATATAAACTTTCAGCCATAAGTTTTGAGTGCCAAAACAAAGATAATAAATTGGGAGCTGAGTATGAGTCGCACAGGGTTTTTATAATAGGAAAGTAATAATCGCATTTTGGTATTCAACATTATGTCTCATAAATATAACTGCTATATATTGTATATATATTGCTACTTGAGCAAGAATTACATTAATTTTCAGTCTGTCCGCAAACTTGTCCACAATTGTTGTTCACATTACTCCCTGGATACGCTATTTGCCTCTCTAATCGAATTGCATAAAGCTTGCGCTTGTCTAGATTTGGTAAAAATTTGTATTCCGACCGGCATGAATTCGAAAATTTCTTGTTCTTCCGTTCGCTTCGGAAGGGCTTGTTTATTTTATTTGTACTTCAATAACGTTTTTAACGTAACGCTTTTATTCATTTCGCTTTATTTGCTTTGTTCGCTGCTGCCCTTGATTACCTACTTAGCAATTTGTGCTAAATATTCTAAACATAAATTTATTTTCAATTAGTAGCACACAAAATTCGCCTCCTCAACTGTAAGGTAGTTGGTGCTAAGTACAAACCTTCAATATCAAAGGACAACCTGATGCAATTACAATTGGACAGTGCGCCTTTCTATAAATTGCACTAAAGTCGTATTAAAAAAATTATAATTTTTGATAATCTCTTTATTTACCTCGAGGTATTAGATTGCATTAAAGCCACAGAAAATCGAACAAAATAACAAAATAATATAAATTGACATTGGTTTTATTTAAAGTGCATGTATCAATATTATTTGAACACATGAAACTGATCTTATGTGTACAATACATATGTATGTGTTCACGTTTCCAAAATTCAAAAGGAATTTTTGGTTATAACCAGAACATTCTTCGAATAATATTTTTAGAAGTGTTTACTGATTTCAGATTTAATAATTGGAGGGAATTTAACGCATTTCTATTTAGAATTGAAGTTAATTGGTTTTCGCATTGAATATGTGGTTTGTTCTTGTGGTGTTGGTAATGACAAAAAAATTTACAAGAGCAATCGCTGGTATTTGTGGGCCTGATTTGACAAGTGAACTTTCATTTGACAGCTGAGGAAGTGAAAAGAGATGCAACACGTATATACACCTTAAAAAACATAATATTAGATTTCACTACTAGAACTACGCCCTACCATGATTTGCGTGGGTAAGCTTATGAGTTCCCAACTTAATTCAACTTTCAAAATTTGTGTTTACTCCCAGAAAAGGAAAATCAGGGAATTCAAGTTGCCAAATAAGCTTGAACGCAAGTGTGTATTTCCTTATTCATTTATTATATTCACCATATACCTTTATCTTTACTTTAAGCTGAGTTTATCTTTAGCTGCCATATCTCCTTGAGTCTTAACTCCAATTTTCAGTTAAATGTATAGTAGAAATTTGAAAAGAGGATTTCTCATGTAGCAAGAAATGAGGCGGGTGTACTTACAGCAACAACAATATCAAAATCAACGGAAGCTCCATTGCAAACGTTCGATCGCCACCAGAACGTGTTAAGGAAAGAAGAAAAGAACAACAGAAACATGGAAGCTCATCAAAAGAGTACGGCAGTGACGATGAGGAAGTGCTCCTTCTCCGCTTTATTCTCTAGGCGTTTCTCAGAGCCAAGGAGCCTACTGAATGATACATGCAGGGCTGTGTTGGCTTTACGCATATTTGTTGCGATTTATTTGTTTTATCTTCTACAGTGATTAGTTTCACTCTTCGCGACAGCGCATCGCAAATTACCGTTGTATAATGGTGATATTCTCTTTGTTGGTAAATAACTTTTATGATTGTAAACTTCCTCTAACCATTATTTCATAACCCCTGCTCCGTTGTAAAAGTGTGGGCTAGTAGTTATTTTGTTTCAAAATGGATTTTACTGCTTATAACGAAATGGAATGAAGGCCAACAGTTAAATTTACCGCTATTGGCAATTAAGAATTTCGACAGATTAACATTAAAGAGTCAATTCAATTCAACACAGGATTCAATTCAGGAGGTTGAAGCAATAGTATATAGAGCTGGATATAAGCAACAAAAACCAGAAGACAAAGTTTAGATTGAGCCCATCTCCGAAAAACAGGATGACACTTTCCCCTAACTGAGTAGAGGCTTCTCCATGCCATCTGTTGTACAGAGATGGTGCAATTGTTTTCTTATCTCCCCCAAGCGATTCCAGCTGCGGTTGTTTCTACTTGTTATTGCTATCTGGTGTGTAATTAAGTAATCAGCCGGCACATGTCAGCAGTAAAAATTGCTGGAACTGCGATGATGGGGATGTAGATGGTGAAGAGGGAGACATGGGGAGAAGTCTGTGGGCTTCACCGGCTTACCCAGAATACCAACCTAAGTTAAGGTAAGTTATACTCTTCGCTACAGTACAATAACCTTGTAGTGTCTTAAGTGAATGTAATCTGCCCTAAATGCCTACTATACAAACAAGCGACAAACATTTTGTGGCAAGGTGTTGGCAGGGAGGAGATAATATGCTCTTATAATAACGAACTCAGCATAATAGGATTAAGCCATGTTTCGTGTATAAAGTTGTAAAAGTATAACTAAAATTATAAATGTTGTTCTAGATGTTGATAAGATGAGTAATATAATAATTTTACAACTAATTTGAAGACGCTGAAGTGCTTAAAGTTCAAACTCTAGTTATTATAGTTTGTAAATCAAACTTAGAAAATTAAAGACCCAATAGCAACTACAGTGGATATTTATAAACCACGGCTAACTCTCCTCATTTGCAATTCCAATGGGAGTACAACAATTTGCATGGCCAATTTCACCACAAACTGCACGTGCCGTCCTCCTCACCTATCACTATCAGAGCGTTGATTTCTGTTTCTGTGGGTTATGAAACGTTTGTGAAATATATTCTGAGGTGAGTACAGTATTTTGCATATGTGCCCCAGAATGGGTGAATGACCCCTGCTGTGCCTGAAGTCTGTAGGGAATTTGCTACAAATTCTAACCTGTAGAGGAAATGGATCCACAGAAAGATATCCATTGTGAGTCAGAAATTGTCTGGGATGAATTTATATAAAATCAAAACTATTAATTGTCGGAAGAATTCGGATTGTGAGTGTAAAAATTAAAATACTAGGGCAAAAAAAAAAAAAAAAAAAAAAAAAAAAAAAAAAACAATAATGTAAATCGATTTCTGGTGATTTATGTGCACTTCAAGTTACAATATGAACTGTTCTTTGAATATACGACTGAACGAAACGCAAGAAAACGAAGCCACTTAATAATATTTTTAAACTACAATCCATAAATATAGTGCTGGCCTAATAATAGAGCTACCACCTACAACATTACCCGACATTATGCTCTCATAGGTAGTATGTGGCAACCTGGAGAGCACTTGTTACAATTGCTACCTTTACCTGGCGTATTGTCAGTAAATATAGCCCATTTATTGGAACTATTCTTGCATTTTATTCTTAATTTAAAATTTTGGGAGATGTGTTGGTATTTCAGCCACACTACTTAAAAATAAATTGTGGATTAATTATACACAAGAACCCAAGCTATATTAGACCAAGGCATTTCAACTAGTGATGAAAGCGGGAATCAAAAGTGGGGCATAAACTTTAGGTATTTTGTTGAGACTGTATATTTTAGTATTGCTGCTGGATATTCTTTCCATCTTTTGTTGAGCAAATTTGTGCAATGACCTTTTTCCAATCTACTGCATAGGGCGAACAAATTTGCCAAGCTTGTTCCATGTGTTGACTTTGTTGTGGTTGGAAGAGCAGATGGTGCACAGCTTGTTGTTGACGCATGAAATTTGTTTACAAAAATAGCTCGTGACAACAGCAACAAAAATAGGCAGAGTGAGAATATGTAAGATCTGGCACCTACTTCTAATAAGTTTAATGTAAACTCTTAAACTATTAAACTACAATCAAATTTGCTAAGCGTAAATAGTATAAGACTTCCTACCGACAGTGTAAAAATGGAGGAAATCGGAAGATAACCCTCTAACTCCCCATATAACGGAAATAACAAAGATGTACATACATTTACCGAAATAAAAGTTGAGTGAAAAGCGTAATCGAAATATACATATGTATGGTATATGTTCGTGCCCTAAAACAAACATGAACTCACACAAAGTCAATATGCTAAAATACCGCTACTACTTTTAACATGAATTTGTGAGCTTTAAAGCGATTTCGGCCTTTGCTGCAGTTCTGCATATATGGAACCACGAAAATAGCATTTATTGTCATATGTTGGACGCCATCCTCGGTATAATGTAAATTAGTCTTAAAATTAATAAATATTTGCATATACATAAAATTATAAAACGCTATATACATACTATTAGTATATTGCCATTGAACACGAAAGCAAACAATTAAACTCCTTCCCCTTAAAAAGAGAACCAAAATTTTTGGAAATAGATATCTTTCACATTAGCTTCTGCAACGCCCATTGCACTTACCCAAGCTCAACTCCTTCAGAGTAGACGGTGAAAAAAATTTGAAATACATGTAAGAAGAAAGACGAATAGAAAGTACAAATAACGAAGGTGCCTCAGCGAATTCATCTGACAACATTGCAGAGTGCAACAATAAATCAGTTTGTTCCTCTTTAGGAAGTTTGCACATTAGGGTCATGAAACTTCACCAAAAGAAAACTTGAAATCTGAGTTAATACTTCGGTGGAATCATCGTACGTACTTAAATACCCATGCTTCAATAACAGAGTGCAAAATCATTTTCGGGATTATCCTTTGGTTTTACTAGTAATTTTTCTGGACCTTAAATATAGCATAAGGAAACTCAGCAATAATTCGACCGACCTAATGTTCCAGGAAGCGTGAAGAGCAAGATACAAGAAAAAAGAATCTCGACTACTTAAATTCTTTATAGAACATATGCGTTTATTCGAACAAAAAGTGCAGCGTTGCAGCACGTAAGTGTACAGTGGCAAAAAGTCAAATAATTCGTCTAAAGACAGGGAACAGACGTGGGTGACAAGCACTGAACAGTTGTAAGAAAGTTTGTAATGTGAATAATGATGATGCAGAGAGGCATGAGCAATACATTACATATATGTGAAAATGTTTAACTATTTATTTGAAATGGCAATCTCTTAAAAATTTAAGTCAAGAAGGAATAAGTATGAAAAATATCAAAATTAACCATTGCTCTTTCTTCCGCTATGCTGGGTTGAACCAAATCCCCAAAATTTTTTTTTGGAAAATTTGATATAAATATATTTTCTTCATTTCGAAAGTTTTCGGGAGACTCCAAGGTTGAGTTCAATAATACAGACACCTGAACATTATTTTATAAGTCGCTCATGAAATGCTGTTTCAGTTAGCGCGCTTAACAAAGCAGTAATAAACGTGCTAAAATGCATCAATCCGAAAGCCTCATAATCAAGATATAATAATAAAAAATGTGAGGAGAAAAGAGACTATAGTAAAATTATCTTTTTCAATTCGTTGAATATGAAGCCCTTTCTTCGCTTATAATCTTCCAGAATGCTTATGGCAGTAGTACTTGTAAACATACCTAAAATAAACACATAAATGCAGATAAAAGGCATTCATTTAATTTATGAAAAAGCACTGTAAATAAAAGGAGTAACATGAGTAGAATGGTAAGATTTTGAAAGGTTATGAGAATATTCAGGGCTGGATAACAAATACTAGTAAATCAAATATTAATATTTGTAAATTTGTCAGAAAAATGAATATATATTTGAAGATGTAATGAATGGAGTAAATACGAACAGTGCCACGAGAGAATGTAGTGGAAATTCGAAAAAACAGGAAATAGGGCAAATGAATTATGTCGAAGAAGTAAAGAAGTGAAACGTAGAGATGAAGTTCTTTTCAGTTAGGCATATGTCTTTGGAAGACAGTTATTATGTATCTAAAATGTAAATGTCTAAAGAAGTGAAATATTTATTTTTTGAAGATATTTTAAATACTTTCTTTTATCGTTGCCACTAACTTTGCAAATGTTCCAAAAATTTACGGAATATTACATATAAAGTTAACTTATAAAACCGTTGAATGAGGTTATATAAAGAAACAGATACGTTTACTTCCCTTCTTTTTAAAATGAATACTATTTAAGACATCATTAGCAGTCTCTAGAGTCACTGATTCAGCAAATGGCATACACCCCTTTGTATATACGTGTGTGTGTTCCCCTCTTTAAGTTCTTTCACTGTCCTCCTAACCAGATTGAAATTATTCGAAATTATTGCATGGAAAATTCTTATAAATTAACAATACTTTAAGAGCTGAAGGAAGCACAGCTATTCACACATGTAACTGCTCTTGTTGTGTTCATGTAAGAAAGATGATGAAAAGAATGACTGCACAGAAAATAGAAAAATGCAGCAAAATTACATAACACTTTCATTTACATACACATGCGACGCAAATATGAAAATTAAACAGTAGAACACCCAAACTTTTACACAAAAGTAGGATATAATAGCAAAAAGAAAGATTGCGGGAGCCACAAAAAATTGCCGGGTCACAGATCATACTAGAAAGCTGCAAAAAGTAGAACTACTGCAATGCAAATGAAGGGGAAACTTTTCGCAAAAACGAGGTAGATGGAGGCCGACGGTTCTGCTGTATGGCAGTTGCGAAGTTCTTCATACCCTTACACTCTTTGTATATGATTGAAATGTGCGGCGCTCTTTACTTTGGCCTATATGTAGACGACATTTAAAGAAAACGTAGCTCCTCTTTGCATACCAAATTCTTTTCTATTGTATTTGTGATTAACATTGTTTCTATTACGAAAAGGAATTGAACTGCATAATATTTTCTTTTTTCATTTTAAATATTTACCTTATTAATTACATGATAATGTTGTTCATACGAAAAGTCTGCCCAATGATTTATTATGAATAAGTTTATATCTACTTAATACAGGCAGTTCAATGTCTATGTACAATCTTAAAAATGATACAACTACATACTACAAATCAATCGTATATTTATAGCGTGGCGAATGTTCATTTATAATAGATTATTTGTGGAATGGGATCAATGCGATAGCTTAACTAACCCTGTATTAGCTCACGCAAGCTCTCATCTTCGATATATGGGTGCTCAGCTCAACAATACATGTGCAAGAGTTTGTAGCATGCGACGCGAAAACTATTTTAATGGGAACAAGGAAATATATTAAGACACATTAATAATAAATTCGAACTTTTGCTTAGAGAAAATTTTCATTATTTACGTTGCGTATGAAGGAAGGCATTTTGTGTATGTAAGGCTTTCATAGTATAGTCATAAATAATACAAATGTGAGTGGCTAAATCTGTCTTTTGCTGCGTTAAAAGCAGGCAATCCCTTTTTACCCTTCCGATATCGATTAGTACTACAGTACTACACGGTGTATAACATGTGTAGGATGCAACCTACGGTTAGTTCCCATTCCGGACACGCTTGTCCGGTCACTGTGCAGATACTTGGAATTAATTGAACTTTCGCGTAACTCTTATAATTATGCATTAGGAGTCACGTTTCCGTCGCCGCAATTTCACTCAATACACGCCATGAGTTCCGACATGGTTTTGTCACTTCGTTAGTTAAACAGGAAAACTTTCGACAAGTGCAATATTAGCAACTTTGAGTAATATACCATTAAGAATGCCCTGATGTGTTGACATTCATGTCCGTCAAACTTTAAAAGTAGTAAATTCCACTGTCAAAGTTTCAAAGCCTCGTCGGCTTCTATTTCCTTTTCGACTAGTTGAAATGCTGCCATTGCTCCCCTAAATATGTATAAATAACTTATCGATAATGGAAATTATAAAAACTTTAGGAATTTCTGCAGTGCATAAAACAGGTCGTAAGTGAACGGGGGGTATGAGTAATATTTTTGCTTCAAACTAAGCCTTTCAAAAAGGACCGTGCAAGCAAGATACACAGTCGCGAAGCTTTCAGGCTTTATGCAGACTAAATTCACTATCTTTTAATATTATTTCGAGGAGGAACGAGGTGTCCAGGTGCACGGGTCGAAATTCATTATTTATTTAGACAGCTGCTGTCATTCATAGTCGCCGTACATTCTTGACCGAACAGGATAGCGCTCATCAAAATGTTTTGAAAGTTGTATGCAAGAAAAAATTCGCGGTTGCAATGGTTTTTATTTAAATTACAATGCCGCTTGTATTATAGACTTTCTAATGCTCAGGAATTGTATTGCACTGTGTTGGCTACTTCATGTTACCACTGCTTTATGATCTCATCCCTTTACTAAAAGTATGCTATCTATAAACTGGATTTACTGCATAGGTGGTTCTTTTCCTGCTGTTTTGGTCGTTCTGTGCTTTCCGCACTTGTGTATTGCCTGGCAGAGAAAATCAATTTAATTAAAAGTAATCTTTGATTTATGCAACCATGAAGCTTTATTATCCCCATGCAAATAAATGACGAATTGAAATTAAATGAGTTTACACTTTAAACTCACATGGAAATATAAAATTGCTTGGAAATGCAATAAGTTGCTTATACGCCGTATTTCAAGCGCGATTGCCTCTGCATGCTGTCACCAATGAACGAGGAATGAGCTATTAACCGTCTATCATGGTTTTGGCTTCGCAATAAACAGTTACAGTTGAATGTGCGTCAATTTTGGTTGTCAGCAATACACAGCTTGCAACATACAATGTTCCAAATCAGTATCTAAATGGGTAATCAGCAGCAGGAGGCATTAAAAGTCAAACCAACCAAGTTGTAATCGGATGTTCCGTCAATAAAACATACAAAATGATGAGAAAATATAATTTATTGCTTAGTTGCGGCTGGTTGAAATACTTCGCTATAAAATCTTCGCAAATTTCTCTATAAAACGTTTTAACCAATGCATTTCTTTCATTAAAATGAGTAAATTAAAATTGAAAATCAAGTTTCTGGGTCCTACGACAGAAATTTTCTGCCAAATGTTCCCTTAAATTTAACAAAAAATCAACAAAAAGCTTAGTTAATATTTGAAATTCCCACGGTATAGCAATGATAATGTCCATTCGTTGGACATGTTTGAGCCTAAGAAACTTTATATTGCGTATATTCCTCCATCAAACATCAAAGCCTGAATTGTGCAGAGATGATCTAATACTAAACAGTCGTAGGTTCCTAACTTCCATGAATAGCACTACACATAATATTTTTAAACACCAAAAGAGTAGAGCGGGCACATTTTAGCGAGACAAAATCTAGTGTCGTCAATATCTCAAAGGGATGGTTCTATTTTATTTATACTGTGTGCGGAAAGGAATTATCCGTGCAAAAAATTTGGCCTGACCATACGTAATATAAGCAGTCGCGACGACTTTTATTTCACAAAAACAGTTAATTAAAAGACATCTACAAAATCTATGATGTTACAATATCTCCTATCACCATCCGCTTAACTACCTAACTCAACTTCCAATATAGATTTAATGTCATGGAAATCACTTTTTGTCTCAAAGGAATCCACATGTCTTCCATAACCGCGCCAAGTGCAGCATAAACGAATAAATGTGAAAATTCTACATTCACTTTCATAGACAGGTAAAATCCCCTAATACTTACCCTAGATATAATAAAAATAACAATTACAATCACTCACATTAAACACTGGGTTTAGCGATAGCTTCCATTTCAATTGGCTTCAGTGGGGGTTCATTGACAAATAGACAAGATTATTTTTCTCGCTCTCTATTTGACATTTATTCATTTTCTTACTCTACTTATTTTCACTTCTGCTCTGAGTGCTGATTGTATTAAATCAAATTTATTTAATTTTTATTCTTTTTGCGCCAATTATCAGCCAATTATTCTGTCATTCACAATCCGGTCTGAGAACGCTTCTGCAGAAATGAGACCTTGCTGCCGTTTTATTACTATCTCTAGACGTTTAAAGACGTCGCGTGAATTATTTTCTTTGTTAAGTGTAACACATTGTAACATTTTATCGCCGCTTTGCATTGAGCGTCCAAAACGTAGTTAGAAATTTCATGGAAAATAGCGTGGTTGTGAAGCAGCAAACTTTGGCTGTAAGCAATTTATGTACAGTGATTTATTATTAAATCCAGGCACACACACATATGTATTCATTCTTTTAGTAAATGCAATTTTTCATCACAGAACTTACTACTGCTCAACTAGCCGACTTCATTTATTCACATATCTAAATGTTCGCTCTGATTTTATGAGAAGAGCTGCAGCTGAGCTCAAGCTTTCTTCTATATATCAACATGCAAACTGACAGGAGACTCAAACACTCATCTCATCACAATAACTGTATTTACTAATGGTACAAATGTGGGTGGATTAGAATTATTCGAAATCGTCAATTGAATTCCTTAGCTAAAAGAAAGGTTTTACAGTTTTATTATTTTGTTTTATTAAATATTTGCTATATACTTTCAATAAGATTTTATAAAACTGTTCCCTTAGTTTTTTCTTCTTTGTTCATCAGTTACGGACCAGGTACAGTGGCTACTATTTTCGCAGGAGACTTTTTCACGTTTTTCGTTAAAATTTTTGTCGTTTAACTCAAGAAATATTTTTCTTACTTTTTTCAATGTCATTGGTTCTTTCAGTCGGTACGATCTATGTATCAAATAATTTATCTTCAAATAACAAGCAGTAAGTCAATTAAGTATAAGCTGCCTACAGCCAACATGGAAACAAAATAAATGTTTTTTGTCAATTATTGTAATTATTTTTTTTATATTTCAGAATTATATCTCCAACATGTAATGTAATGCACTAGAGCAGTACATGGAAGGGTGATAGTTTTCGGAGTCAAATATGAAGTAAAAAATAATTCAAGGTTACACGAAATGAAATAAATCACTAGCAAAAATAGAATGTTGTGAGTTAAAAAAAAGCGAATTTTGAAAACGATAACTTGTTGCAGCAGAATGTTGAGGTCAATAGTGTCTAGCGAAATTCCAGTAGCGAGAGGTTCTATTGGTAGTGTGTCACATTTACCCATTATATACTTATATGATTTTAAGGATTTGTCATTTGTTGCAATCTTATCCATGTAATGGAACTCACCATCAAAGGAATAAATTGCATGCTTCTCGAGACAACTAAAGAAATTTTCTTTTTATGTAATTCTACAAACGTAAAGAGCAAGTCAGTTTCGGTACAATGCGTGCGCTGAATTATATTTGTAGAGTTTTATGCAGATTCCGTTCCTTTAACAATTTGTTTTCCATCATTGCTGGTAGGTTTTCAGTGACGTTCATCTCATCCGCTGTGAGTGAAGTAAAATAACTGGATGATTATATCAAACAAGGAAGCAGGGCATAACTGTTAATATTAATTTCGAACTTCGAAATTTTTATAACTTTTGCTGACCTGGCTTCTACCTTAAAATATCAATATCAATTATATATATTAAAATACCATTAGACAACTCATCAAACATTTTACATCAAAAGTGTTTAATATTTCACCAAACATTACAAAAATTCTCAAACTACGATCAATTACTTCAATTTAGTTAAGTAGATCCATCACTCCCGTCGTCAACATGGTTGCTTTTAATCACACTGCTGAAATAACTTCATTTCCCATAAGCACTCGCAACTTACCAAACTCGTCATCAATAAACCCTGGAGACCATAATCACTCGGTGTGAATATTGAACTTTCGAAATTAACAAATATACATATACCCGTGTTTATGGCTTAAAACTTTGAAGACTCTGAGGCTAAATTCGAAGTAAATAGGAAAAGTCTCATAGATATAGAAATACATATATACAAACGTGTTAATACATGGCTACGTGTGGAGTGTTGTCTCGCTATGCTTTTAGTTACTTCTGGGAAAAACTAAGCGTAAACATTGAACGGTTCTACTTTTATTAAGGCGTAAGCGGGTACAATAATTTCATCTCCAACACCATTTTGTTAGTAACTGATACAGAAAATTCTAAGATCCTTTAATTTGCTTAAATTTCTGTTGTTTTTATAAGAAACATATATATCTGCTTAAGTGTTTCACCTTTAGTACTTTCGGCTTTCACACGTGCAGCATATTGCAAATGGCGTGGTAATGGTCTGGTACTTTACACCTGCTGCTGCGTTTGTTATAACTTAGCTTTGGCAGAGCCTGGGTGCCACTAGTAAACTTTTCATGTGTCATCTGTTGTATTTTGAGATAAAAACGGTAGAAAAGAGAAAATTTTTATATTGTCTTTCTATTCTAATTTTTTTTTCATTCCTTTTTTTTTTTTTTTTTTTTTTTTTTTTTTTTTTTTTTTTTTTGTTTTTTTATCTAGTACTGGTAGACATTGCAGTGATAATTTTATGATGACACAGGAGTAACTTTTCTCGTAATCTCTTTTCAAATAAATACTGGGCTTTAACAAAAATATAAGAATCTGGCGAATTCAAGGTTCTCCCCAAATCTGTTTGTTTTCTCGGTCACTTTCATCAATTGCCACTATTTTTCTTTTCATAAATACACACATTCCACCATTTCTGAAAATCTCGTCCATAATCCAGAAGCAGAGTCAACAGAGTCCTCTAGAATAGTAATCTGGCACCTAAGTTTTCACATCTTACCCAGAAGAACACCCCTTGATTTATTGACTGCCCTAAACCTAAATGTTTCATTAAAGTTTTTCTTTGTAGAGCAATTCGACAATGCAGAATATATTCCTGGAAAAAAAACTTTAAAAATCTCCAAACATTGTGGGAAGTACTGACTTAATTGACTGACTGCTGTGTGTGAAAGCTTTCCACTCTGTATGGTAACAACAACAACTACCTACCACCAAACAACTGCTACAATTTCTAAAGTGTTTAGTTTTATCCATTTTTTACTGTGTCTACTAATACTTCACCATTATCGCTACTTTCATTGCCCACGTTGTGAATTGTTTGTACTTTTGCAAGGTTAGATACAGGCAAAGCTTGACATTGCTTTATGGCCAGTGGAAAATAATTGAAATAGCCAATAAAATAAAGCTTTCACTACACAAGAAGAACAGCGTGGCGAGAAAATAAAGTTTTCTATAATCATCAATAAAAAAAATAAAAAATAAAAAAATCCAAGCTATCCTGCCATGACGCACCTTATCGTGGTGAATAGATTCATTTATTATGTTACAAACTTTCTGCAGCTTGCACGGGAAGCTACTGATCCCACTTTAGGTTTTAATCAAAATACTCTCCTGTCTGGTTCTTCAAACGTATTTCCTGATTATTTGCCACTTTGAGCAAATAATAATGGGGTAAATCACAAATGAATTGTATTAATTCGCTTTAACCAATTTCGTTTTTTTCTTTGGTATAGTAATCTCTTTTCATTCTGAATATAACTATAAAGTACAATAGAATAGTGAGGCAGTATGAATTAGTTTAAATGTTTCAGTCAGTACAAAGCTTTTCTCTCATTTACCTCGACTACGATGTGTCTTCGTTGTTGCTTAGTTTGTTGCTATGCCAGCTGATGGCAAAACGTACCAAGGTATTGCAAGCGTGTCTGCAAATCCACCTCATGTATGTCAATATTTATGAGCAATAACTTTGTATCCATAGGTGGAAGGCCAATCCTTTCAACTTCAGTTTGCAAGCAATATTTAATCTCGAGTTTATGCAAAAGCTCTTGAATATGCAATACGCAGCCACCACCTCCCACCCTAAAGATGCTGGCTGGCAGGTATTTTGCACAATCAGCCGTGTGATTGCATCCTGGTGCATATGGAGTAAAAACACCGTTGAATATAAAGCGCTTTAAATATGTGGTATTCAACACTTTACTGGATTGCGCAAGTTTCTAAATCTTTTCGCTTTTCTCATTTTTTGCTCCATAGACGCGCGTAAACTTTGAAACTTGAAACTTAGAAACTCCATATATGGCAATTCACCATCATCGTACCCCGCAATTTCGCAATTTTATAATCACAATTTTTAATACACTAACTAAGCTCTGCTGAACATTTATTGATTCAAGTCATGGTTTCAGCCAAGTGGGAAAAACTGATAAAAATATATCGAATTGAAAAGGCGATGAAATGGAATGAGTTACTTAGGACGTATAGATAAGCATGGAAAGTAAATTTCTGAAGGAAATTGATATTTCTGTGAAGCATGACGGCGCTTCTTCGAGATCAATTCGAAACGTATGCACTACAACTTGAATTGTAAAATCGTACCAAAATAGATTTTATTGAAAATCGAAATGATATTTAGAAATTCTTCAATTTTATGTCAACTTAATACTTTGGTATAACTAATCAATTAAAGCCTACGTAACAATGTCGTCGCTTTCTGCTGGCTGTGTGCCGAAGCCAAAATACAGAAAAAATAATTTTCATTACAAACTTCGCCAAACCACATTTGTAATATCACTAGCAAATGCGGAAGGTCACTTCAGTGAGTTTTTCGAAAATGCCAGAAAATATATCTCATTGCTTGCTAAAATGGCAAAGGGAAGCTAAATTATTGCTTTGAGATTAAAACTTGAAACCGTAGGAAATTTCGAGTATTTCGAGTATTCGATCGAGTATTTTACAGCAGCGTACATCTCAGATGAGCGAGCGGAAGCCAAATCACTTGATTACACTCGCAGCATATAAAGCTTCTAGCCAAAATATCAATCTCACGTGGCTAACAAATGCAATTTCCATACAGGGCAGCAACACAAACAAACAATACGACTTTGCTAAAGGCAAGTCGTGCAGAAGCAACAACGACAATAACATATTTATTATGGATTTGTACTTTTTACCACACAAATTTATCGACGCCTTACTGTGGTTTGACTCAGCCAAAATTGTACACTTAACTCACTCCGGCCTTTGGAGACTGCACACAAGACTCTTCTTTCAATGAAAAAGAACGTTTAAAAAAAATATATGTATATATAAAAAATATATATAAATATAAAAAATATACATATATTTTTTTTTCAACCCAAACTAAAGGTTAGTTACATCGACACCTCCGCATCTCCGCATGTTTTGAGTAAACAATCACTGACGTGACTACTTGGCAGTGTACAAACAAACTTTGGCCATAGTCACTGTAACGCCAAACTATACTACATAGGGTTTGGTGATTCGAAGAAGTCTTCCTAAAATTGAAGTAGACATTAATTTTTATGGTGTACATTCATTTTCGATTTCTACAAAAAGGCAACTGACGTATTTGAGAGCGTGAAGCCAATTATAGGCAATTGATTGTGCGCGTCAGGAACACAAATAAGTTGTCGGTCAGAAAGTGGATATTCCTGCGAGCTAAATACAGATTTATTTTCTAATAGTGTACACATAGAATTCGAGAACGGAATATAACACATTGGCTCCAAAACTCCAGTCCACATATAAACATATATGTATATGAGCATATCTGTCAACCATAATCAGATAAATTAGGCTAAGTGCGCATTCGTAATCCGATAAAAATCATTTATGGCAATCCTCCTACTTTACGAAAAATTTAAAGTTCTATAGGGCTTAGGATTTCTTAACATTTCAAAAACACTTTCGTTTTACAAATTCAGTAATCAAAGTTAACAACCCTCATCTCCTAGTTTTGACAGTTACCTTCTTCTAAGAATTCAAAAGTTATTTCTATTTAATTTATAAATTTTCTCGCCCTGATTTATCGATAGTATTATTCAGGACAAAATAACTAGTAATTTTTGAATAAAGAATATTACGTAATCCAGTGCGATTGAAGGAAAATTTACTGAACAAAATTTTTAAGTGTTTTATAATCATTTTCAATGAGAAGTTTGGGCATTAATTACCTCAAAACTACCCACAACGTCCACTTTTATCTACTTAAAACGCACACTCGTTTTATTCAATAAATCACTATTCGATAGATTTGTTCTTTTTAATAGTTTCACCACAATTTAATTAAATCCAGTTGAGGATCTAAAACTCATGCAACATTTAAATTGGCTATTTGCCAGAGAACGGCTTACATTTTCATTCAGATTTAAAATTAATTGACCTTAATTTTTTTCTAAACACAAACTGGTATATGTTGTTTTTGTGGTGTTGGTTTTTTTTTGGTGAAAACAAATTAAATTTTATGGCAATTAATGAAAAATTAAAGAGGAAATAAAAATAAGAAAAAATTTTCCAATCGCAAAGGCCGAGGTGGAATTGGAAATAACTGTGGCAACGATTTGACGAGCGATTTTCCATTTGATAGCTTTGAATTGTAAACTTATGTATTATATAATTAACAGCAAAAATGAGGAGAGCGTAAAATAGCTTCGTACATTTTCAGTTACTTGAGAACACGTGTATAATGGAAGGGCATTAGTCATCATACAACACACGGCCCACGAATGATATTATTTGCTTTTATAAATGCAATATGGAAAACTTTCTAAAATTATAACTAACTGTTGCCACAGGTTTTTTTTATACAACCATTAAATTTGTTATCAAAGTGTTTGCTTTCTCTTTGACCAAGTTGCAGTTGCAACTTAATACACTTAGCAAAACTGAATTTCCAAATATTTTCCAAAAACTTAGCGAGAACTGAATGATAACGTAATACGGATATCCACAAAGAGCCAACTCAAAGCCGTCAACTAAAAATTAAACTACAAAACACTACTATATATATTACACAGGCCCAAGTAGGTATAATATCTGCACAAAGTTACCTCTAATAACATATAATAAGAGCTTTGTAGAAAAACGCCAATATAAAAGGAACTTGATTCAAGAATAAGAAGATGTTACTTCTATTTAAAGGACAATATGACCAAACGACATATTAGAACTGGCTAACTTGTGGAAAAATGTATAAACGCACACACACACAATAAGATTAAAACTAAATAAATCTTGGAACAGGAATCCAATCCCAATAGCTTCATTATCAAGCGTGTGAAGAACTCACAGTTATCGGAAAAATATTAGGTACAAGAGCCTTCCAAACATACGTGTAACATTTTTAGAAGCCTGTTACTCTTATGCTATCAAATAGTGCAATAACTGTGGAAACAAAGGTTTGCTTAAGTTGTCACTGCAAGCGATGTCATGAGTGCCATGCAGAAGAATATGAGCAAAATTCACAATTTTCATGCAGTTTTGAATGTGTACTTGTTTGAATTTTCTAAACTCATAGATACACATATGCCTCCGAAAATATGCAACGGCAGAGTGCTTGTTGACTTGATGAACAAGTTGATATCCAAATCCATGAGAATATTGAATTGCAAATATGCCAACAATGGAGAGATGGCACGAGTATGAGATGAGTTGAGGACTTAAACATGTGGAGAATTCGTTTTGCAAAAGTTAAAATTGCCTTGCACAAAATGTTTGAGCTGCTTTGACGCACTGACGAATAGCTGTCGCATTTGCAATTCAATTTGCCAAAATTGTGCTGAAAGCAAACTGAGAAATGAAATGAAATACCACGTGAAAGAAATAAACGACTAAAATAAATATAAAAAATTTCTTGTGTAAGCCAAAAAAGGGCTTTGGTTTTGTGCTTAATTTTGGGAGCTGGTGTTAAAGTTGGTTCCTTGTTGTTTTAAAATCAAAAAGTTTGTTGTGGCGATATAAAATAGCTTGATTTAGCCTATCATTTCAGGCAGTGATTTCGAGTTACTACATTGGCTTTTCTCATCAGCTTTTATTTTTTTGTTTCAAATCATTGTCACATAGCCGCTAGCTGAAAAGAGTGTGGAGGCAGTATTATTCATTTTTTTTTTTTTTTTGTTATTTTCTTTTTTTCATTTTCACGTTATTGAACTTGGTTGGCATTTACTTTAATTTTGCGCTGCATAGTAATGGCCTTTTGCACATTTTTTCCGTTTTTATTTCACCATCCACTTGCTCTTAACATTTGTTTTACAATACGAATCATTAGAGACACTCTCCTTTGTTAAGAAGAAAACGAGGATACGACAACAAAATCAGAAAATAATGAAAAGAATGAGCTATAAAAATTCAAAAATTGCATTTAATTTCATTCCGCGTTGCAGTCAACAAAATTCCAGTGCGATCTGCAAGCATGTCATCTGGTGTCGTCTAGCCTAGATATACTCACTTCGCTAACTTTCGTAGCGCCACCAATAATAACAGCAAATAAAATAATCTCGCTAAGAGCACTGAGATTTTGTTCAGGGAGGTGTATGCGTAATTTGAAATGAATTGAAATTAATGTTGAATACGTTAAATATGAATATGTTTTGAGCGATTTGAATCATCAAATTTGGAACGTCCAATGTTTTTCACTTCTGACGTTTGACTTCCATTTTCTCCTTTCAATTAAAGCAAAGGTGTCCTCAACTTTTAAACTATAATTGCCTTGCATTTTCACAAAAATGTACATACTTTTTTTTTTGTAAGAAGTAGTTGTTCGTTTTGCCCCTGAAAGTATAAAGAGGAAATACGAATATGTGTATTTTGTTAGTTGGGGCTTCTTGCTGTTTTTACGCTGACTTGGCAGTTGCTAGCCAGTAGAATCATTACCATTAAGTTTCATCGCTACTATATATATGTATGCAGTTACCTCATTCCGAACAGGGTATAACTAAATGTAGTTAATACATTGCGGAGGAAAACACTACCTTCAGAAAATAGTATATTCTCTTCTTAACAGAGTTTGGTACAAAGAGATGAAAAAAGCTGTTATCGACAAACAAAAGATTAAAGCGGAAGGACATGTATCAAAATATATATGGTCGCGATAAACATGTACATACATATAGTATGTGTATGTATAATACTTTAACGTATATGATGAGTACCCAAATGTTGCACAAATACCGACAACGTCTGATTTTTACGAAAATCAGAATTGAATACTCAAGTAATCGCAGACAAGCATTTGGCTATGAATTCATGCGTGTATTTGGGTTGGCATTATTGTGTTTTCATAAGCATGTGACACGCAATACAATTTGTTCCAGTTGACAGCTGCTGACATATTATGTGTCAAATTGAAAACAATTATGCCACATTACACAATTACTGTTATCATGTTGAATAAACGTTATGTCGGAGTATTTGTTCTTTTTTTGTAATTCAACATATGTTTTACTGAAGGTAATTTGAATGCTGAGATGCAAACTAACGATTAAATATTTTGTACGTACTCCGGTAATAATTTAATGCTTTGCTTGTCGGTATATGTATATGCTTACTGCAATGTGTCTTGTATGCATTAGTTTACTGTATTAAATTCAAAGCTCACAATTAAAAACATGTCACCTATTTCTGCTAGCTTCTAAGAGCTCTGACGATAGATCATTTTTACAAAGTTTAGTTCTGAAGACTCAGGAAATAAGGAGAAAAAGTCAGGAACCTCTAAAGATACGACTATGCTAATCATATCAAAATGAGTTTTTGGTCATAAAAGATCAACATTCACATTTTGTGTTCGTGAATATGTCAATTAGAAAGAAAAATGATGCATACTCCCATTGGACACTATGTAAAGCTTCTCCTCCCTTTGAGTAAACAG
Source organism: Bactrocera latifrons (assembly GCF_001853355.1). NCBI lineage: Eukaryota > Metazoa > Arthropoda > Insecta > Diptera > Tephritidae > Bactrocera > Bactrocera latifrons. The sequence goes on along the minus strand of NW_017537266.1, from coordinate 9,988 downwards.
AAAACTATTCCAAATTCGAACACTTAATGATTTATTGCTTTTATCTCCTCAATTATGTTTAAGGTTAATAATATATCACAAACGAAAATGCAAACATAAATAAATATATAATGAATAATGAATGACTAGATTTTTCACCAACACTACTATCTCTCTGTAATATTTCGAACAAGTGTGTTCACGGTGAAAATCTCTTATATTATTTTATTATAAATACATATTACGTCTATTTCCCTTAGACAAGCCAAAAGCCTCACCAACTCCGCCTCTATAAGCATGCTTATGCACACCCATAACTATTAGCACAACACGTTGCCATTGATGAAGTTGTGAATATTTACGAAATCGGAATTTATATAAATTTAACGTAGTGCAGTAACGAGCTAAATGAATTTTCAACCGCTGAAATGGATCAGGCTGATAATTTTAACAAAGGAATTGTTTGAGCGATAAAGCAAAGCAAATATTTTTCCGATTAGTACAATAGATGCCAAGGTGAAAAGCAATTTCAAAGCAACGGTGAAAACTGAAATGTCAAATGAATCGCTGCATCAACTTGTATTGTGCAGTAACAGGAAAGGTTACAGTGGGTTGCCAAAATATTAGGGACAGTCGCATTTTTCCCAGGCGCAGTTGAGTGCGGTTTTAAGTTTTCATCATTTTTGTGCAACAAACGCAGATCAAATGTAAGTATCATAGTTGCATTATTAAAAAATAATGAATTTGGACCGATTTTCTTACATTTTTTTATTTTGCTCAAGTATGGGTCGAGGGTGTGATTTGTTCCCAAGGAAAAAATCAGAGATTAAAACTCTTCTCCAGCACACAAGCCATTGGCAAAGGAAGATAGCAGAACTAGCTGGAGTTTCTAAGACAGCAGTGAATAAAATAAAGATTAGTTTGGATAAAAATCAGTCACTTTCGCCAATACGAAGAGGCGAGAGTGGATGAAAAAGCATAACAACATTACGATCTGACCGGAAAATTCGGGACATCTGCTTGCAAAACGGGAAGAGAAGTGCTGGGCACTTAACTCAATTAGTTCAAGAGTCTGAAGTACTAGTATCCAAAAGAACTGTGCAGCGAAGGTTAGCAGAAGAAGGGTTGACTGGTCATCGTCCTGCTAAGAAACCTCGGTTAACAGATGCGATGAAGAAAAAACGTCTTGCCTGGGCCCAAAAATACCGCCAGAAGACTGGTGAGGACTGGAGTAAGGTCAGCTATTATTATTACTGTCATCTTACACCATTTTTTAAATCATATATTTGAAAATAATAAGCAACTTGCTTTTTTTTCAGGTATGTTTTTCAGATGAGCTAACATTTGAAATTCTGGCCGACAAGAGCAGCTTCGTCAGGCGACGTCCAGGCGAAAAATATCACCCTGACTGCATTGTGGAGAGGGTTAAATACCCTGTTAAAATAATGGTGTGGTCTGTCATAAGCGCTAAAGGGGTTGGACGTCTCTACTTTGTCCAGGGTATCATGAGACAAGACCAATACAGGCAAGTTCTGGAAACTCGACTGTTACCGCAACTTAAGGATTGGTTCCCAAATGGTGAGGAATTTATTTTTATGCATGATTCAGTGCCATGTCATAAAGCAAGAAGCATAACCAAATTTCGGGCAGACCATAACATTCCAGTTTTACCTTGGCCAGGCAATTCACCTGACATGAACCCCATAGAAAATTTATGGCAGATTACCAAGGCCGAAATTGCGAAAGAGATAATAACTACCAAGGTAAAATTGATTGAAAAGTTAATAAATGTGTGGCACTACAACCCCATGATTAAAGAAAGTGCCTTAACGTGCATAGAAAGTATGCCCAGACGGATTAAAGTACTCATTGAGGCGAAAGGAAATGTGACTAAGTACTGATTATTAATCAGAAATATTTTATCTCGCTCATATGTATATTTTTGAAATAATTATTTTTATTTTTTGTTCTTATGTTAGTTTGTAAATTACTCTTTTATTATTATTAAAGTAACTAAAAAAGATCAATACTTCACTTATACCATATTTTTGTGACTGTCCCTAATAATTTGGCAACCCACTGTAATTAAAAGCAATAAGGGCGATAAAACGGTGTCGGAAAGTTAAACAGAAAGCTGATGGTGTGGTATAATACGAAAGTATAGCCAATTACTTTAATTTCTAAATTTGTCATGCTCGTAAATACAACATAAGCAAATGAAGCTTGTTAAAGGTAATGTGCAATAGTTAAAGACAAGGAAACTACTCAAATCAAGTGGTAATTACATGATCTTCGTGTGCACAAATAACTGAGAACAAGCAGCGAAAGATAGTTGCGGCAAATTTTTAATAGAAAGAAGTGTGAAAGAATAGCTTATGTAGTGAGAGCAATTGTTTAAACATTCACAAGAGATCCTTTATCTCCCTCCGGCAGCTTCAACATTAGTAGCCCCAATTTGGACTAAAAAAGAATTGAGAATATTTGAATTATATTCCATTTAATGATCATCAAACTATTCTATACGACTTGGGTCACAGTATACTCAAAATCTCTCCGTGTTCGCTGGGTAGTAAATTGGCAACAGTGGGGTATATAATCAGCGGCGTCGCAATACTATTTTCCTTACACTTAAACTCAACACACTCACGCACACAGATGCAAAAGCAAATACACCCACAAAATCAAATTTCCGTTAACGAAACGGCTACTGATGACAAGGACGCAAGGATACACATAAATGCATGCAGTTACCGCTGAAAACCTTCAGCAGTGTGGGTGAGTGAAGTAAAATGCACTTTAACTGCACGGGCTAGCAGAAAATTAGAGACATAAATCTCTTGCTAAGTGACACTCCGGTTTCACGCTTTCACTTCCCGTTTGCGGTGGCTCTGCGGTTTAATGCAGCGACACGTCGGTCCGTCAGCCTATGCGATGCCACTGCCAGTTAGCTGCAATGCGGCGTGTATAAATGGTGTCTGTGCGAATCACCAACCATCACTGACAGCGTTAGCAGAGGTTATGTGCGGCCACTATTGCGAGTTTATTTACTCCGATACTGGAATATTTGTACTGCAGGTACTTCAGGCGTTTCTTAGAAACTTATATCAGCTACAAACATATCTGCAAAAGAAGCTGTTAGAAGAAGAAAAAGAAAGCGCCTCCCCAAGCATACACAAGCTATTTTGGCTCCTAATTTTCAAAAGTCAGCAAATATTTTTATGAATTCAGTCACGATTTTTCTGCGCAGTTGGCGTTGCCTGCGCACTTCACAGTATCTAGATAACCTCAGCCATCGTCTGAAGAGGTTTTTTGAAATTATTTTTAAGGCATCACAAGAAGAAGAAGTTCCTCCATGTAAAAATATATGAAGGATCTTTTCATCCGTACATATAAATGTTAATTTTTCTAAATAACGAGAACTGCATCCTCTTCACAAAGATATATACCACTTCCGACTTATCCCTTATTAAAGGAAACATTTTGGCCTTATTGCTTCCGCCTTTTTCATCGCTCAGATGCTTGCACTTTAGCAGGAATAATAATAAGAACAAAAAGCCGCAGGAAGCGAGAGAAATGAATTCAAGTTATAGGTGCCATACCTCTCGGTTGGTAGATAACTCAGTTTCGGATACAAATTTACATATGTACATGTATTTTTACTTTTCCTTGCTATAGCGTGATTATTTTAATATATTTGTTGGTTAATGATTATTAATTTCTCACCACTGTCATTGGTGCTAAAAAATGTAGTGTTTTTATATCTAAGTTGCGATTGGCGTGCGTTTTATGTTAACCTTTGTTGAGCGAGGCGTGAAGAAGGTATTTTCCGTGGGGTCCTGCTATGAAAGATGACAAAACGGATAGAAATAAAATTATAAGTTAGAAAGACCTCAGTCACCAAACAGTTTCAAATGCCTAAAACGCAACAGATGAAAAACTTCACTTCTTCGTCAATGTTTTCCCAAAGCGACTGTTTACTTTCGTTGGGTTAAGAATTTGATTTATAGTAATTGCTTCCCACATTTAACATTTCACGACAAGTGGTAGGTATTTACACAAGCAACAACAATATATGATACACACCGCCAAGGCAATAAATCGGGAATCCCACTGTCATTTTTGCGCCGCCACCGTGGACTATATACGACTTTAAAACGGAAAACCACAATCAAAGTGGTTGTGTGAGTGAGGAAGCAGGGGAAAGACAAAGAAAGTGGTAATAAAACAACTTAAGATTAACGGCAGATGGAGGACGAAAGATGAAATTTCAGCAAACTGAGGCTGCTCAGCGGGTGCTGTGACGAAAAAATCTTTGCAAATTTTCTATCTGTGAAGTTGTGTTCGATTGATGTCAACTTTATGAAAATATTGTTATTGTTATTTTATTATAATTCTTGTTTCTTTCACTTTGCTAACAAATTATTTTTACGGTTGCTCTTTGTCGCCTTAATTTTATATTACAATATTTTGCTGGAGTTATCAACTACTATTTCACTCCACATATTCCTCCGCTGTTATATTACGCTGCGGTTAGCTTTCCATTGCTAATAATCCCTGTAAAAGTGTCGCGGAAATGAAAATACGAACAACATATTATTTCTAACAGAAATCTGCTTGCATATGTTCACCTGCATTGATATAATAAGCAGATAGGAACAGTGCGACGGTTTGGAACTTAAATACGCCTATTATTAGACCGACAATAAAAACATATTTTGATGAAATATGTTTATTTGATGAAATATGTTTTGCGCAATCAAATGAAAAAAATTAATTCAAAAAGAATTGACACAGCAAAACCCAATTAATAGTAAGTGGAATTGAAAATCCAGAAATAAGAAGTAATTAGTAGTAGTTGAAATGTGGCAAGTAATAAGGAAATGTGTTGGTCGTAATGATGAAAAGTTAATGGGAAGCAGAAGATGGCAAAGAAATCCTCTTAATGTATAAAGCATTCGCTATCATTAAGGAGGTAAAAAAATCGACCACGTTATCATCGATCGTTATCGTTAATCAAAAAGACTTGAATACGTCTGGTAGTGATGATTAAATTAAGTCCCCGACGCGTTGATAATCAGTTAATGTAAATCCTCTCATACTCGAGCGGATGACAAAATGAGTGACTACATTCAACGAAAGATAATTGTAAGCTTAAAAACGCGAGGTGAAAACTCGTGTTCGATCCAATGATAAATTCGACTTTATGGAGTGAAATATATGAAAAAATGGATGTGTGTGCGTGTGTCACGCTCGCAGGCTTTTAATATACATTTTTATCCCCAACTTCTTGCTTGTCTCATACAAATACACAGACTGCCATATTTCGTGCTTATTTTTTGTTGCATTATCTTAAGCTTCCCCCTTCTTCTGACATTAACTTCTTGGTCCTGAGCTCCGGTGACTTTAATTTAAATATCCATAAAAATTGTTAGTTATAATAAATTCGCACATTACAAAACAAAAAGGTTCAGTCTAAGCTAAGAGAAAAATATTTGTAATAAAACTACAGAAGCATTTAATAATGTGGACACCTCTGAAAAGCCTCTGTTTGAGACTTGTGACTTGTAGTGTGCAGTATAAGTGCAGTACAGAACCAAAACGAGTAATCAAAGAAATTGTGGAAGCTAAGGTAATTCAGGACCAACTGACACAACAAAACTGCATATTATTTACACAAAGGTACTTAAAGAGTGCACAAGGACTCATTGATGGAATGCTTCGGTTGGCTGAAAAGGCTACTCTAAATTTCCTGCCCCTTGGCATTCTCCTATTCCCCGGCTCTATCGGAATTTAAAGCGTTTTCTCATCCGAGACTGAAATAATTTAATTTATGGGCAAACCTGAGAACTTAGCAGCCAACGAAATGCTTAAAATATCTATCTCACGCAGTATGGCGAAAATTGAAAAATAAGTGCGAGTACCTTTTTCTTTCCTTTAGTACGCGAAAGTATTTATAAAAACTCTTTGCTTATATTTTGTTACGAGTATCTCTTAAAAAGTAAACATGCAATCTTTAAATTTTCACATAAATCTCTTTCATTCTTTCAGCAACTTTAAATTGCTTTATTGCCAAGCAGCAATGGAGTAAAGCACAGAGACTAACAAGAGTTTTAAGCGATTATCAAAAACCCTGCAATCTTAAGTTTTAAAGATATTTAAAAGAGTGCAAGATGACAGTTTTCATTTTCTTTCCTTTTGTGCATTGTAATGCCTTAGACGAAGCCAAGAGCGGAGTAGTAGAAAAAATAGAGAAGCTTGTTATTACGTTTATTATTCACCGGTGAAACTTCGAAAGAATTTTAAGACTTTCAAGAAATTAGTTTAGAATGACTTTGTCTAGAAAGGTAGCCAGAAATTTAATACCTATTCGTTTCTTCTACAGCGGGAAATTTAAACTTAGGTTGCTCTCATTTTGAACTACTCCAATGTTTACAAACAATTTCATTGTACTTTTTATTTTTTTGAAATAGTTTTAGTTTTTAGGGAAATTTGTTAGGAATATCATCAAAGAATACTGCATTCCGTTTTGAGTTTGTTTTTTCATTGTACAGACTTTTTACCATGCACTGTCTTCTGTGGAGAAGAAACGATCGGTTATTATTTGCCGATTAGATTAACATTCTCATAAAAGTCGTCTTATATAAATTAAGCAAACGTGGAAATAATATTTTTGCATAATTACATACAGCACGGTCTTATCAACAATGCACTCCCCCGCAAATTAAAAAAATAGCACGGAACTTCGAATTGGATAGCGAGGTAATTATACTTATGTTCGTATGTAGCCTCAAAACTTCATATTGTCGAGATCAGCAGTTTGACCTTCATTGTTGGTTCATTAACTGCTTTGTTTCGCAATCTGTATTGTTCTGTGAATTTTTGTTACGCTCTTTTCTTCCAAGTCACTGCTGCGCTAAACTTAAACCTGACTTGAAGCCATTTTTCTCATGGACATGCACCATTCATGTCTTATAATGTTTCTACGTGTATACATCTGTGCATAAACCTAACAGTACATTTAAAATTTAAGTGTATGTATAGACTCTGTTCCAGGGATACGAACTTTTAACTTCGGTCGGTGGCATTGTTATACTCAAGTAGGCTTGAGACAGACGTATTACATACAACCGTTCTCTGTCGCTCTCAACACTTTCACATACATCTTTCAAGTACATGTTCTTAGGCTATCCTGCGGCTTTCCAATGAAGTGAAAGAATCGTTGCAATTTCCATTTTCAAGAGCATATTGCGGCAAATATGTATGTATGGACTTTGCAAATGAGTTCTTCCGATAAAATGAAGAAATAAGAAATAACTGATGAACATTTTCTTTTTAAATAAAATTTAAAATACTGCAAAGTAAGTTAAAGCAGAAGTTGAGTTGAGTCACTACATTACATTTAGTTTTCTCTATTCTCTTACTTTTTACTTTAATGTTTGATTCGCTATTTTCAAAAAATCTCTACATAATTATATGGTTGCATGTCACAATTAATATTCTATACCATAAACATAGCTTTCACCACATCTGAAATCTTTTCTATCCTGCATAAACTCTTAAATAATAAAGAATTTCTTCAGTCAACGCCAGAAGAGTTTCCTCATTCACTCACAATGCACGTTTGTCTATGGCAACAGGGTTAAAAGCCGTGAAAAGTGTGATCTCGCCTTAAAAATTAAGCGCTTAAGTGACAAAATTGCCTATTAGTCAGCCGTCATTGATAGCGTTAGCTGCTAGCAACAACAAAACCGAGAATAAGCAAACAACACAGAAAAGGACTGGAAAAAGGTGGAAATCAAAAACTTTCATCCAAACCAAATAAAACAAATTCACACGTTTCGGACAATGAACCGACGGCGGCAGAGTCTGCGGCAGTGGGCAACGTGTGATACTAGTGTCAGCCAACTAACACACAACGGCGGGGACCGGCAGCCGACAGGTCAAGTAGCGTAAAACGCCAGGCCGACGTCTGTGATTTTGATGATAGTACGATGGAATGGAACTGACTAAAATGTTGCAGTTGGCCAAAAGTTTCGGCTTTAATTTTGTTATCTGTTGAAGAGCGTTTCGGCGTAATTCGTGCCAAATGAGGTCAACGACCTGCACTTTCAGCTAGGCTGCCATCAAATTTTTGACCAAGTGGCGGACGCCTGGAGTATAGGAGGAGTGCAGGCAGTTGAATCCTCAGACTGCACTGCCACTTTTTTTCATATATTTTTGGGATTGTATTTCGGTTGCAAATTTTTTAGATTGAAATTGTTGTTTGCATATTTTTCTCGACGTGATTTCTTATATATTTGTATATTTATCAATGAAAATTTAATTAAATAAATTGCTGTCATGAAACAAATGCTATGCTTCGTTGCTTTCAATATCAATATTATGAAATCCATTACGAGCCGCAACAGCAAACCTCAATAGCTACATATAAAGCTCGCTGTAATTTAATAATAGGTTTTAGTGCACACTCGTTCTCTCAATACAATATTATCTCATCCAAAGTTTCGTCTATTGGTCGAAGCATGTTATTCATACGCCGTGGGCGACACAATATATTTTTACGTCACGCTGGCGGTGCTGACTTTGGTTGAACTCCATGCATTACACACATCTGTCATTTTGTAATTTGTATATGACAACACGATTACTGCGGCTTTAGCCACACAACCAATAAGAGCAATATTTATTTGTTTAGTGAAGTCTATGAACATTAATTCTTATAGACTAATGGAGAATTAGGATGCAAATTAGAATTCTAAAATAATTAAATTACAATTACATATGTAGATAACATAAGCTAAAAAACAGAATTGGGGGTATTAATGAAGGATATCCTAGAGTAAGAAAAATCAAGAAGAACTTTCTCGGAAATCGAGTCAAACTCACGGATAGCACGCTTGAGAGGAGCATATTCAGCAAAGTTAGTACTTTCCCTTTTATAATAAAATGAGGAAATATATCTGTGACAACGTTGAGGAGTGTTGAAGTTAATTTTGCCTAATAAATAGGGATAGTCAATACCTCCATTAAAAACATTGGCACAAGGCGGAGAGCGGACCGTCGATTTACCAGTAGTTTAGGATGTAAAAGCAATAAACTTCTCATTTATATACGATGTATACGATGGTATTGGTTCGGAGGGAAAATTTAAGAAAACTTTTTTTAACAAGAAATTTTGGGCTTTTTGTTTACCAGTTTGAAACAATGAAATGCCTGGGTGGCTTAACCTCAGTTGAGATACGACAATGCAATTTGAAGCACATTTTTCATGGTACGAGCTAAAAAAGAGTATCTGAAAGTCGAATAATTGTGGTGATATCTACTAGTACTAAATTTTGCTGTTAAATTATTAAATACGCATTGAAAACTAGTTTCCGCTTCTCTTTTTCGTCAGCTTTCAGTGGACTCGCACTTAATTAGTTCCTTTGCTTTACAATTCTTTCCATTTCAATATGCGATATTTACTAAAACAAGACTTCGTAATAGGGGTTGTTAGAAACAACACAGCACCGGTACTCTTTTGGCTGGGGACCAATTACCAATTGTCATACAATTTCTCATTATTGCTGCATCTGTCGTCGCTATTATAACAACTTGTTCTCCTGTCGCATCCATTTATACTGGTGGTGCCTTGCTATTTCGCTTTTCCCGAGAGAAACAAGTATTCATAAAATTGAAATATTTTTAAACTTTTTCTAATTTTGTAAAATAAATAGCAAAAAATCTTTTTATTTTATCAGTACGCCCAGTCAGTACAACACAACCAAAGTTATGAGGTTTGAAAAGATGAAAATTCTCAGTACTAAAGTTGAAATTTTTTTTTAACGTTTTTTCGTGAAAATATTTGAAAAAAAGGTCACTGAATCATTCATATTGTTGTAAAGAACTTAATTCCAAGAGATAGTTCGCTTTAAAGCAATTTAACCTGATATAATCTGTAAGTGCACCGAATACTTTGAAGAAAACTAAATATTTGTCATTTGCTGGCATTTTGTGAATTTAGATGAGC